>NW_023637579.1:5020634-5293750 GCF_015220235.1 Choloepus didactylus
GGGGGGTGCAGGACTGGGAAGCAGGGATGCCCCACACATGGAAACTTCTCATCTTTGTGTTCAGTCTTGTGCGAGCCTGTCAAATTTCTCTACCTCATCTGTATAGCGAGTAGGTGTGTACCTGAGTGACTGCGGAGAATGTATTTAAATTATTTAACACCTTTGTATAACGAAAACCAGAAACGAGATGGAAACAGTAAATAAATGTATTTTAAATTATAGCCGTTCTCAGCCTGTCTTTGCAGGGGTTCAGTGAGCCTGGGGAGAGGGGTGCAGGCATCGGCTGTGGGTTGAAGTTAGGGGGGAGGGAGCAGAGGGACTTTGCCTGCCAAGGGCTCTCACTGGAGGCAGGCTGGGAATCCTGAATTACATCTGCAAAGACCTTATTTCCAAATATGAGTCCGCTTCCGAGGTTCTGGGTGGCTGTGGATGTTTGGGGAGGGGGTTGCCATTCAGTAAAGCAAGGCCCCCAAGACGGGGTGTCAGGAGCTGGCAGCTGGGGTGGTGAGGGGAGGAGTGTGTGTTCTGGACCCTGTCGGCTCTGCCGGGGCTGGGGGCAACCATCAGGCCCCCCTCTGACGGCCCCGGGGTGCAGCCCACTCGCTCCCGCCAAGCCCAGAGCCAGAAATGTTAGGTATCTCTCTTTCCTGGGAAATTGTCCGCATGTCACTTTGCAGGGGCCTCAGGCTGCTGGGGGTGCAGCCCCGGCTCTCCAAGGCTTGACGTTCCCCAGACCCCAGCCTGTGGAGAGGCCACGGCTGCCTGGGCAGGTGGATGCCCGGGGATGATGTGTGTGATAGCTGCCTGCCTGCAGGGGAAGGGGGCCTCTGTGTTTTCACTGCCACCTCAGTTTATTTGGGGGGGGGGGATGTGGCCTCCAGGGGCTAAGTCCTGCCCAGTCCTGGGCCCCGCTGGGGACACTGTGCTCTGAGCCCCTAGCTCCCAGCTCTCAGCCTGCAGCCCCTTCCTGACAGTCCTGTCTCCGGGCTTCCCAGCCAGCTGCAATTTGAGTCTGGGGTCCTAGAGTGGGCCCACTGCCCTCCCGGCCCCACCGCCCCAGCCCACCCTGGCTATTCCCTGCTGTGTGGCCCTTGGGTCTCCCGATGGCCCCACTTTGGGAGGACCCAGCTCATCAATGCCCCTGAGACCCCCAGGTTGCTCCCCTCCAAACGCCGGGGCAGGGAGGCTCCCCGCCTGAGGAATGTGGGATTACCTACCTAATCCCACCACTCAGACAGACAGGTCATGGCACCCGCTTCCAAACCCCTTTCGGGCCCCACGGACATCTCTAATAAGAAGAGGCAGGGAGGGGAGGGGGCTCTCCTGATGCCAGGAGCCTCGCCCTCAGGCTTTGTTGTCCCCCAGGACTGAGGCTGATTTGTCTGTGGGCGCAGGCTCCACGAGGCCCGGTGGGGTGAAGACTCAGCAGCTCAGGTTGGTGGGCTCAGGGTGGCGCTGTGTGCCCCCACCCTGGGTGCCAGTGTCTCTCGGAGAGGGGAGCAGGCAGGCTCCGCTGTCCCCCAGGGGTGGTGGGTGGTCCTGCACGGCTGACAGCCCTCTGGCCGGCCTCTCCTCACCGTGGCCCTGTGGGGAAACCGAGGCCGGGGTGGGGCTGCTGGCACTCCCAGGCCCGGCTGCCTTGCAGGAGGAGCTCAGGCCTCTGTCTGGGGCAGGAAGAGGCTGTGAGCTGCTGGGCCAGGGAGCTGGACAGCCTGAATGAGGCCGTTCTTCCTCGGTGACGGTGACCGACACTGGCTGAAACCAGGGAGGACCGGGCAGGGGGGAGAGGTGAGTGTGAGGCCACTGGGCTGCGGTCCTCAGCCTCCTTCTGGGGCCTGCCCTCCACCTTCCCAGGGATGTGCCCGAGCCCCTGGACAGCAGGGCTCGCCCCTTGGCCCTGGGCCCCACTGTGCTGGCCAGTGTTGCCGTCTCAGTCCACTACATCCCTCTGTCTGGATGGCCTGTGAGGCTGCCAAGCCTTAGCATGTTGCAGGATCTGTGTGCCTATGCTGTGTGTGCATTTGTGTGCAGGTGTGTGCAGGTGTGTGCAGGCAAGTGTGGGCATGTGTGGGTGTGTGTGGGTGTGTGGGCATGTGTATGCAGGCAGCTGTGCATCTGTGGGCAAGTGTGCATGTGGGTGTGTGAGGGCTGCAGACTGTGGGTGTGCATGTTTGTATGCATGCAGACTTGCAGGTGTGTGCAGGCACGTGCAGACGTTGTCTGTGCCGGTGGGTATACACAGGTGGGAATGTATGGACATGTGGATATATGTGGGTTTGTGCAGGTGTGTGTGTGTGCACGTGCAGACATGTGTAGCTGTGTGCCGGCATGTGCAGGCTACTGTGCATATGTGGGCATGTGTGGACATGCAGATGTGTGTGCAGGCATGCGAGTGTGTGGGTAGTTGTGTATGTGTATGCATGGGTGCATGTGTGGATGTGTGCAGGCGTGTGTGGGTACTGTGCGTGGGCAGGTGTGTGTGGGTGAGTGTGCATGTGACGTGTGGGTGTGCAGGTGTGTGCAGCTGTGCATGTGTGCATGTGTGGATGTATGTAGGTGTGTGCAGGTCTGTGCGGATAGTTGTGCAGGTGTGTGCAGGCTACTGCTCACCTCTTTGCTTGCCACCCACCTTGGCTCTCCTGACGGTGGTCCAGTCCCCTACCCTGCACCCTCCCTAGACCCTCCTTCAGCCAACAAGCTCCCACTGGCAGGGATATGGAATTTTATCAAATGTCATCCCTGCATCTTTGGCACATGATACATGACTACTCTTCTGGCAGGACAGCGGCCGGCACCATGCACAGGTGGGGGGCAGGCCCAGGACACGCAGGTGGCTGGAGGCGGAGCGGGGGCTCGCAGGCGGGTGGTCTGGGCCCCAGGCAGCCCCTCCGACCCTGCGGGGTGGCGGGTGGCAGGTGTCTGGCTCTGTCGCCGCCCCCTCCGCTGGCCTGGGGAGATGGCTGGGGGATTAGGTTAATAGGCGCGGTTAGGTAATGTCTCAGAAGGGCCGGAGCAGGCGGGAAGGTATTTGGGGCTGCTGCCGCCTCGCCTTCCGAGCTGACTTAAGAGATGGAAAAAGTGAGGTGGTGGCCTCCGGGCCCCCTTCCCGCGGCACCCGGCAGCCTTTGGGGCTCCATGTGCCAGTGGGGTGCTGAGGGGATGTGTCTAGGGTGAGCCGGGTAGCGGGGAGGGGGTAGGGGACCATGGGAGGACCCCCCCGATGTGCTGGGAGTGGGGAGGGTCGTGGGAAGGCTGGGCTCAGTCCCAGCCCCCCCTGAACTGCTCCTGGATGCCCCAAGGCTGCCCCAGGTGTGACCCGGCTCTGCAAACTGAGCCTGACCCCGAGACCCTACTTGGGGTCCAGTAGCCCCTGCTACCGGAGGCCTCGGGGCTAGCCCGTGTCTGTCAGGAGGAAGGGATGGGGATGGTGCGCTGCATGGGGGCCCTGGAAGGGGCTTTCTGCTCCTCTGCAGGGACAGCAGTGACCAGGAAGGTGACGGTGGCAGTAGCATCTTACAGGTATGTGTTGGGTCTCTGGTGGTGGGCCCCTCGGGTGGTGATGGGGACCTAGAGGCACCAGCCGTCCAGGCTGAGCTGCAGCTGCCTTGCCACTGCTCTCCCGCTCCTCCGTCTTCCCTGTCCAGCCGGCTCCCTGACCCCCCGTACCTGCTGCTCTGCCCCCACACCTGGCCACTGTACTCCTTCCAGGAAGCCTTTTGGCGGATGGCCCAGGCAGCCAGGTGCCCCCCGAGCCCCCTCCCCACTTGCCGCTGAGGGGCTCCTCTTCGGCTTCGGGGTTGTCTTGGCCAGCTGTGCCTTTCCCAGACCATGAGAAGGACTCCAGAGGGGAGCAGATGCCCCAGGGCCAGGTTTCCCTCGGGTCGTGCAATGCACCATGGTGGGGGCATCCTGGGGCCCTGGGCCCCCTCTGAGCTCTGTCTGGGGCCACCCTGCCTGGGGTCTTGGAGTGACAACTTCCAGGATCCCTCTTGTAGATGGGGGAGAGCATGGGGCTAGAGGCAAAGCTCCTGGCCCCCAGATGTCAGTTTCCCCAGCTGCACCCAGGGCGGTGGGGCTGGTGCTCCATGGCTCGCTCCTAGAAGCTGATGGGCCCAGGATCCTGGGTTGGGGTCTCCTGTCCCAGCCGGCCAAGATGAAGTCCATCTTCCCCACAGCTGACCCGGCCAGGCGGGGCAGGGTGGCCGGGGGTGGAGACAGGGGGCCTGGCAGGACAGCCTCGTTTCCTGCACCGTGCAGTGGCTCTCCGGTGCATCGGAGGAGGGGTCTGGGGCGTTGTCATGGAAACAGGACCAAACAAACAGTACCTCCCCCTCCCAGCCTGCAGGGGCCCGTGTGGCAATGACCTCATCTGCCCACCCAACCCTGAGCTCCAGGGGCCAGGCCTAGAGGTGGGGGGTCCTGGGCTGGCAGGGGGAGCTGCAGCATCCCTGTGTTTGTGTTGGGCCCATATCCATGGAAACGGCTGGGAGGTGGTGGTGAGGGGTGCAGAGACTGGGAGGCTCGTGGGTGGTTATTAGCCGGGCAGCCAGAGGTCCACCTCCCACAGCGGGCAGGGGAGAGAAGGGGATGAGAGAAAGGAGGAGTGACGAGGGGGAGAGGAGAAGACAGGGGGAGAAAAAAAGGGGAGAGAGGGAAGAAGGTGAGGGAGGAGGATGGAGCAGAGAGAGGGGAAGAGGAATGGATGGAAGGAAGGGGAGAGGAAAGGAGAGATGAGAGGACAGGGAGAGAAAAGGAGAGGAAGGGAGAGGAGAATGTAAGAGGGAGGAGTAGAGAGGGGAGGATGGTGGGGAGAGGACAGGAGAAGGGAGAAGGGAAGTAAGGAAGGAAGGCAGGTGAGAGGATGATGAGGGAGAGCTACGGGGTGGTGACAACAGAGAATAATGGATGGGGAAGGTGGGGGGCAGGGAAGCCCCTTTGAGAAGGTGACAATTAAATCAAGCTGTGGAGGATGAGAAGGCCACCATGTGGAGATGGCCCAGAGTGCAGGAGGGACGTGGATCAGCCCATGCAGAACTCTGAAGTGCATTCCAGGACCTGGTGGGGATTGGGGGGCTGGGGAGGGGCCCTTGGGCTGGCAGGGCCCGTGAGGGGTTATTGTCACAGGGACCAGCTGATTTCCCTCCAACTGTTTGAAAAAAAATTCTAACATACAGAAAATTAGAAGGCTGTGGACAAGGAAAGGAGAGGAAGGGAGAGGAGATGAGAAGGGAGAATGGAGGATACTGTATCAGCCAACTGTTGCTACATAACAAATGACCACAGACTTTGTAGCAATTTCAAGCAGCTTCTGTGCCTCAGGAAACCAGGCACAGCCTAACCAGGTGCTCTGCTGCGGAGCCCTTCAGAGGCTGCAGTGAAGGTGTCGGACAGGCTGTGGTCTCATCCGAGGTTCTGCTGGGGAAGGCGCTGCCCCGGGGCTGACGCGGTGGCCAGCAGGATTCTGTGCTTGTGAGCTGGACAGGATGCCCCAGCTCTCCAGGGGGCAGCTTCCTTCATCAAAGCCATCAAGGAAGAGTCTGCCGGCCAGAGGGAAATCACAGTCTCATGCAGCCTGGTTCTGGACGTGACATCCCATCACTTTGCCATATCCTGTCGGCTAGAAGCATCCCTGGTTCTGCTGACATTCCATGGGAGGGGCTCACAATCAGTCATGGATACCAGAAGCAGGGGTCCCCAGGGTTATCTGAGAGCGTCCACAACACTGTCCACAGTCCTTTCTTTGTGATTCACCAGCAAGTAACACATGGTCTTGTTTGCTTCAGCTTCTCTTTCTAAATACAGTTCCCTTTGTAAGTAACGTGAAGGTGTTACTCACCCCTAGATCCTCCAGCGTTGAGTCTTCTTGTAACATGGGCATTTGCCCACATAATTACCATATCGTCATCACACCCGAGAAATTTAACTGGGGCCGAATTGCATTAGTTCACGCACATCCACATTCAGTTCTCTTTGAGCATCCCAATAATGTTTCTCGTAGCTGTTCTTACCCACTCACCCACCCCCAATCCAAGATCCAACCAGTGATGTACCTCAGCCCACCAGGAGGCTCTGTGTTCCCTTTGGTGATGCTGAGTTGGAGGACACAGTGGTAACTGCTCTTTCTTTATATTGTAAAAGTACCCCCCCCACACACTGAGCACTCCCCCCAGCACCCCCAGCACCCCCAAACACCCCCACTCCCGTTATGATTGGTGAGAAGTCTACGCCCCCAAATCTTCATCCACAGGGACTCCTGCTGAAAGCAGCTATTATACTGGGCACTGCAAAATAGTGATTTTCTAACTCTCTCATTCCTTCTGCATTTGTGCAATGTCATTCTTCTGTAAAGAAGAACTTTCCCTCCCCCAATTTTTGCTTGTTTTTTAGTATCACCAAGGACACATGGATTCTTTTTTTATTCGATGTGTTATAATACAGCACTATTGCTAGTCTTCTAGAGCTCACATTTGTCCAAATGTGGGTAGGGGGTTCCCCTTAGAGTTGTTTCCTTTGTCCTTTTCGCTGCTCCCTATCAGTCATTGAGGACCTCCTTGCTTTCTGGATTTCAAGTGTTTTAGGCAGATGGGAAATATGGTCTGATTTATGTGCTTGCAGAATCACCCTGCAGGAAGTGATTCCTATGTGCTGCAGGAAGAGATGATGCCAGAGAAAATAGAAATAACTCATGGCAGAGAAGAGAGTTTTATAGAAAGATTTGTGAAGGTATTATGTAACATCAGAACAGAATCTATGGAAGAGGAACATAAAAACAAGAAAAAAACCCATAAATTCATTTCCATAGAAATGAAACTATGATCAGTGAAAAAAAAATGCAATAAAAATGTTAAAGACAAGGCTCAGGAAATCTAGAGAGAACAAGAAGGTCACCATCTCCTTTGGTGCTGTCCAGTTTTGCTGGTCCTCTGGTAGTTTCAACCAGTGAAATGTGTTGATAAATTCCCTTGGAGAGGATCCCTTGTCTAATCAAGAGGCAAAAATTTGCTAGGAGAATGCCCTTTTTGTCCATCATCCCTTTATCCTTCCATCCTTTTCCTGCCTGGAACACAGGATGTGATGGTGGAGTCACAGCAGCGATTGGGAGATCATGAGTATAGAATCCACACATTAAAGATGATGGGCCAAAACACAGAAAAAACCTGGGTCACCCATGACCTCATTGATTTCACACTAACCCTAGACTGACTTTTCTAGTAAATTATTTAAAGAAATACTCCACAAAACAAAAGCATAAAACAAAGAAGAGGAATTCTGGTGGTTGAGAGAACAATGGCTCCACCCAAGAAAGGGAGGGAGGGAAATCCCCAGATGACAGTGGGGTCTGTCCAGGCTAGTGGGAGCAGGAGGAATGGGGTTCCAGAAGGGAAAAGTCAAGGGAGGGCAGAGAGGGGACCCTGGAATGTACGAGGTAGGCAGAAGTGCACCGAAAAATCAGATGCAAATACCCAGGGTGGATTAAATTCAGCACATGTGGATCTGTGGGAACAAAACAAAACAGGTCTTTTATGCGAAAATCCAACCACTACCCAGATGGAGCAAACCCACAGATGAATCAAGATACGGAACACAGAAAGGGAGAAAGTTTGGATGACCAGCCTGGGCCGAGGGTGGAGGGTGCTTCAAATCCATTTGGATCTAGACCTGGGACTACCTCTCAAGGCAATTAAGGTCTAGAACCTTCCAGATCAAAAACCTAGCAAACACTGGAGGTGGGAGGGCAGGGGCGGGACCAGGAAGGGAAAAGGCTCAGATTTCCTTCGTTCTCACGCCAGAGTCACAGATGCTGTTGAAAATTACCACGTGCAGATGTTTAAGAAACCAATTCCAAGAGCTTCATTTTTCATAGCCTCATTTTTTAAATCATGGCAGGATTGTTTGGAAATGTGACTCTCATGTGTTGAAGAAATATTTATCTCAAGTTCAGCAAGTATGACCTTCTGTCTTATTCTCTCACTTCACTGGATGGTCCTCCCTCCCCATTCGCTCCCTCCCTCCCTCCCTCCTTCCCTCCCTCCCCCTTCTCTCCCTCCCTCCCTCCCCCTCTCTCCCTCCCTCCCCTTCTCTCCCTCCCTCCCTCCCCCTCTCTCCCTCCCTCCCCTTCTCTCCCTCCCTCCCCCTTCTCTCCCTCCCTCCCTCCCCCTCTCTCCCTCCCTCCCCCTCTCTCCCTCCCTCCCCCTTCTCTCCCTCCCTCCCTCCCCCTCTCTCCCTCCCTCCCTTCCTTCCTCCCTCCCTTCCTTGCCCCTTTCTTCCTTCCCTCCCTCCCTTCCTCCTTCTACAAATTTGAAAGAAAAATCATGTTTACATTTAACACATTTAACTTAAATCAGCATTTTAATTAAACTTTGAATATCGGTTCCTAGATCATCTATAGTGCCTGGAAAATACCTGGGATGAAATATACTTTCGGTTAACAAGGTTTACTTCTTACAGGGGATTTGGGGGGAACATTTTGCTCTTTGTACATTTTCATTTTGCTTGATTTTAAAAACTAACCAGCATGAATCAATTTTGCTTTTTAAAAAAGCCGTTGTAAAAGTGAGGGAGGGAGAGGCAATCTGACCAACGCTGATGAGAGGTGAAGGAGATGGAGAAATGAAGCGTTGGTGGATTTGGCTGCAGGAGGTCAGTGACCCTTCCATGACCTTGGGGGCTTCAGGGGAGGGAGGGGATGGGTGGGCAGACCCCGGGAAGAGACAGGAGAGGAGCTGGCTAGGAAGAGGGCAGAGACATGGAGGGTTGTGCCAGCCAGGGGCCCTCTCCTTTAAAGACATTGTTTCAACAAGTGTTTACTGAGCACCTAATATATTCTAGGTCATGCAGATGCATCAACAGTTGAAACATGAGAACTCAAACGATAAACTTGAGGGAGGAAAATACATTTCTGACAAGGAAAAACTTTGTAAACACAATGAAGGCAAACAAATCCCTGCTGAGTTTGCTTCTGTAAAGGGGAAGTTTTTCTGTCTGATGCCACAGAGACCTTGGGCCAGGCCTGCAGGAGCAAGGACAGGGAGGCCAAAACGGAGTCCCAGTGCTGCTGCTGTGTGCTCCGGGTGCCCTGCAGCCCCTCCTGGCCAGGCACCAGGGGCCTCTCCCGCAGGTCTGTTCTGGGCTCACACCCCGTGCTCGCTGCAGCTCTGTCCTGGAGCAGGGGAGGGACACGTGGCGTCTCCCCATGGGGCTCACACAAGCTGCAAACAGCCTAAAGGCATGACGTCCCCCTTCCTCTCATTCTTGACAGGAGGGCACGCTGGGACTCATGGCAAGGCACAAAACAGAAGGGGAGCTAAACCACAGCAGCCTGGAGGTAAGTTAAAATGCACAAATGGACATAAAATAACAATATGTGTGGGTCGTGCAGACTCACCCTGGTGGTCGCCTAGAGGGGAGGGGCTCAGGGGGCTGTGGAGGGAGGAAGAGGCAGGAGGGGCTGGAGGGTAGTGAGCAAGGGGGGGTACCACAGGGTGGGATGTTGCTATGTGGTTGAAGGATGGCAGTGGTGCCCGCAAGCGGGGCCATATGTGTGTGTGTGAATGTGTGCTTGTGTGCAAATGTGCATATGCATGTGTGCATGTGCTTGCATGCGTGCAAAAGCATTTGAGTATGCACAAGAGTGTTTTGATGCATGAGTGTGCATGTTATGTGTGCACGTGCATGCATGTGCATGTGTGTGTGCAAATGTGCATGTGTATGTGTGCATGTGCTTGCATGTGTGCAAAAGCATTGAGTATGCACAAGTGTGTTTTGATGCATGCATGTTTATGCATGTGTGCAACTCGTGTATGCATGTGTGCACTCATGTGTATGCAAGTGCAAGTGTACGCATATGAGCAATGTGCATTCCCATGTTTGTGTGTACTTGTGGGCATGTGAGTTCATTGTGTGCACAACTGTGTTTGGATGCATGCACATTTGGCATGTGTATATGTGTGCATGTGTGTGCCTCTGGTTCATGGACCACAAATGGGAGTGCAGATCTCTTTGACCTGGGGCAGCTCTGTGGGCTTTGCTGACTGGTACAGTACAGAGATGATTGTCACCATGGGATCTGCCTGGTCCTAGACCAGGTGCAGGCAAAGCAGGCAGGAGTTTCTGCTATGATCCCTGGGGTGACCCCTGCTCCCAGGATGCCTGGCTCCAGGGCAATGTCAAATTCAGGGGGAAGGAGTGGAAGAGCCCGTGGCGGGGACGACACACGCAGGCTTCCCGAGAGGCTAGCCTTGTTCTTCAAGAGCAAAGCAAAACAAACACAGAAAAGGAAACCACCGTGTTTCCCAGAAGCCCCCCTAGGAGGTTCCCATCCAGTGGTCAGAGAAGGGAGGAGAGGAAGCATCTGGGCCGGGGTGGGGCGGCTGTGGGCTGGGCCCAAGTGGGAGCCGGTAGCTCGGCTGGGTGGGCTGTGCTTGCTGTACACAGGGGTTTATGCCATCTCCCCGACCTGCCCCTGGCATCCCCTCATCTCTGCCCCAGCTCCCTGCCCAGCTGGCACAAGAAGGGCAGCGGTATGATGGGAAGGGGTTGGCCTGGGGCAGACCTTTCTTGACCTCCACTGACCTTGAAGCTCCAACCCTGAGTCCCACTAGGAATCTGCGATCTGTTGCTGTTCTGGGATTCCGCGTGAGCAGGCACCCTTGGACCCCCACTTCCGGAAGAATCAGGTGGTGTCTAGGGTCCTAGTAGTAGGTCTCCAGCACCCAAGCCAAGCATGGTCATGGAGATCGGGGCCAGTGGGCACGGACCAGGGGAGATGTGTGTTTCCAAGGTCCCACGACAGGCTTCCTCCCTCCCACCATTGTAGGATCATGAGGTGGGCAGTAGGAGGTCCGCTAGCTAAGAGGGTCCCGGAGATGTGGCACTAGTGCTGGAGGGCCGACTTGGCTTTGCAAGCCCCTTGGAGTGGTGTCCTCTTACTTGCAGCCAAGTGCTTTCCAATGAATCTACTAAGGTTGGAATCCTCGTGTCCCACACAGCTCGTGTAGGCTCTGGAAGCTTCTGGCCATGCCCTCTGGCATACTCCAGGGCTGGGATGGGGAGGGACGGAGACCCAAGCCCAAACCGATCACCTAGTGAGCTCACCTAGGGCAGGTGCACGGGACAGTGACATGGGCCTGATCTCTTTCTCCCTAACGTCAGATCCCTCAAGTTCGGGGGCATTCAGACCTTACAGTCATTGACACGGGGAAAAGAGGCAGGCCACCGTGGAGAGCCTCTGGTTGGCATCCAGGATCACACGGTCATGCTGGCCTGGCACAGTGGCTGGGGCCATGGCAGCTCCCCCAGCCCCCACCCAGGATGCTGGCTGGAGGGCCTTTTTCCAGAAGAGTGGGCTTGGTCCTGGGTGGGGGACTTGGCACCTGTGCTTCTACACATTTGTCCAGGCTCCAGCCTTCTGGGCTGGGATCCCAAGTGGACAAGACTCCCCTAAGGTTGGAGTTGGGGGCAGCACTCTGCAGGGCTCGCTTCCTGGGGAACCTTGTGGAAGCTCACATGATGAGGGGGAGGAGGGGCCGTGGAGCCCCCCAGCCCAACCCCTGCAGCCCACCGGCTCGCAGAGCAGCACCTCCAGTGGGGTGGCCGGTACGGACGTTGGGTTGGTAACCGTCACTGAGAGCGTCTGTGGCCCAGTGACATTTATTTTGCCCCAGGGGCGCTCTCCCTGCCAAATGCTCCCCCAGGAGCCACGTGTGGAGGATTCAGATATGAAATCGAGGACAGCATGGGGGGCTGTAAAGGTTTTACTATGGGGCATCTGGACCCCGCGCAGACCACTGCTTCTCCCAGACCCCCTCCCTCCCCTGCCACCCCCACCCGCCCCCAGACCGCCCCACCAGCCACAGCGGCCGGGTTCAGTTTCTGCCAAGTATGTGATTTGTTTTGCTGGGGAATTTCTCACGCGTAGCCGAGGAGGTGGGACTGGATTCCCCGAGCTCACCGCAGAGCTGGGAGGACACTTGGGTTGGGTCCCACTTCCCCACCCCAACTGAAGTTTCAGGGGCTGAGCCTGCCTTGCCTAAGAGGCAGCCTCGGGGACCCCTGTGTCCCAGCTGCTCCTACAGCGCGGAGCATCCTTGGAGCCCCCCGAGAGCTCCCCAGGGGTCAGGCTGAGGACAGCTGCCTTCAGTAATGGGGACAGAGGGACAAGGAAGGCCAAAGACTTTCAGCACTGCACACAGTGGTGCTCATATATGCTCGTGACACTAGAGAGGCTAGAATACCAGGACTTGGAGGCGGCCAACTCGGGACGCCTTTCTTCTTGAGGGGCCGCTCTGCCCCCCCTTCTTTGGTAGGCATCAGCTCTGCTGGCAGGTGGCAGCTGCGTGAGCCCTCTGGAATATTCCAGAAGGGAGAGTGGAGGGTGGCTCAGACACAGCCCTGGGAGGAGATGCCCATGGCGGATGCCTCGGGAAAGGGGCTGAGGCCACAGGAGGGCCGTGGCCCTAGTGGGGTGGGGAGAAGGAAGGAGCCGAGAGAGAGTCAGAGGTGGAGCCCCGGGACGGGGTGGTGAGCAGTATCCCAGGGTTGATTCCCCTCGGGGTCCAGGTAAGTCCCAGGGCCTGGTCTAGAGCCGCCATGGCTGTGCACTCTGGGCACATGGAGGCCAGGGCTTTTGCTTGGCTCACCCTGAGAGGTGGCACGTGGTGGCAATTTCCCAACCACCTACCCACGCCTGCCCGGGCCAGCTTCCCAGGCTACCCTCGTGGCAGGGTGGGCAGCCAGAGCTCCGAAGGGCCCTGTCCTCAGGCACCGGCCCCAGAACCGTGGGGGGAGCTGACAGCGGGAGCTCTCCAATGGCCCGTCTGTCCCTGGCCGTTTACTGGGTTGGGACCATGCCTTCCACATCCCCACCAAGTCCTGCCAGGGACCCTGCTTGCTCCAGCTTCCTGCTGTGGGGGTGCCTGGGTGGGAGGGCCCCCCCTCGAGCACCACCCCCATTCCTGGGTCCCTAAGAGGCTTCCAAGGTGCTGTCCTACATGGGAAGGGTGGGTGGTGAAGGGGGGCTCCAAAGCAGGCTGCACACACCTGGACATTGCTTTTCGGACTCAGGGATGGACATCTCTTCCAAGCCCAGGTGGCCTCCATCCCAGGTGGGAGCAGCTTTCCCTTTTACCTCCTCCAGGTGCACCTGACAGGGACCTCAACCCACCCCTCAGCTCTCTGAGCTCTCCCTGCTGCTGTCGCCAAGCCCCGGGGACTGCTGGTTCTGTGTCCTGAGTCCTGGGCAGGGCCTAGGCCTGTCACCCCCTTGACAGCTGGGGAAACTGAGGTTTGGGAGTGGGCTGCCCAGGATACAGGCCTGCCCTGGGCAAGGAGGTTCTGGTGCCCTCAGCACCAGGGGTGGGCTTGAAAAGGGCCAAGGTGTCAGCCCATGAAGGTCCCCCCCACCAGCCTCTGGCGGAAGGTTCCTTAAAACAGCTGGGGCTTGGACTTGAGTGGAGCAGGTCCACGCTTCACCGGGAGCCTGGAATGCAGGGGCCGCCGTGTGGCCAGCTCTGTGCACGTCACAGCCTGTGCTCTCGCCCGGGTCACCCTCATAGCGCTCTCCTGGCCAGCCCTTCTTAACTGGGTCAGGGATGAGGCCATTTCTCCAGACTCCCAGGGCAGGGCCGTGTCCCCCAGACCCCTGAGGCCTCTAGTCTGGAATTTCCAGCTCGGGATTCGTGAATCTCTGCCATCCTTCCTGGTGGGCACAGTGAGCACAGGCAGGAGGTGGGTCACCATCTCAACCAGGACAGAAGGCGGGCACCCTCTGGGACCCCCACTTGGGTGTGCACCCCCCAGAAGTGGCAGGATTAAGCCTGTGGGCTGGTGGGCTGCAACAGCACCCCATCTTTGCCAAGAAGTGCTCCCAGAAGATCAAGGTGGGGGTGTCGGACACCTATGCCTAGGGGGACCTGGGCCAGTTCCCTGTGCAGCCTCCCACCTGGGCATGCTTGCTCCATTCACCTGTCTGTCCATTTTTCTCCCCCCCAGGTACCCGACCTGGCTCTGGTCTCTCCCTGGGTGGGGTGGGAAGGGAGCAGCTCTCTTGCTTCTCTCAGGTTGCAGGACAGCGGGTGGTGCCAGGTAGAGCCTTCTGTTCCCTGACCCAGCCCACCCCAATGCCGGCTGCTCCCCAGCTCCAGGACGGCAGCTGTAGCACCCTCTCCCTACTCACCCACAAACTCCCCCTGGCCCTCTCTGGAGCCCCTCTACCTGGACCACCCTGGCTTTCTCATCTGCCAGGTGAAGTCCCGTCATGCAAAGCTCAGGGCAGCTGCCTCCTCCTGCAGGCAGCCTTCCTAGTTTGCCCCAGGCAGAGAGAGGGCTCCTGTCTGAGTGAGCCCTCATGGCCAAGGCCAAGGATAGGCGGGTGCGTGAACAGTGGCCAGAGAGAGAGGAGGCCGTTCTGCATTCAGGGTGGGCTGGCTGTGTCAAGCCGGGGGCCAGGACGCTCCCTCCCTGTGCAGGGTTCCAGGGTGCGCCCCCAGCCTCTTACACTGACCTGCAGCCCAAGAAGCCCCCCACAGGCGGTAGCCTGGCAACTGGAGGCAGCCTGGGAGAGGGGGAGGTGAGCTGGGAGAAAGGGGGATGCTGAGCAGCCCATAGACAGCCTGACAGCCTGCCTCTCCTCTCCACGGCAGGCCGATCCAGGGGCAGGGGAATATTTATGTAAATAGTGCATGCTGCTGGATTCTCCATGAATGAAATCATCGCCCTGCGGGGAGGCGGAGGGGAAAGCGGGCTGGCTGGGAGGGGCTGGGGAGGGGCTCCGGGACTGGACAGAGCCTGCCTGTGCAGAGGCCTTGGGGAAGATGGGGGGGGGGGCGGCAGTGAGGGGCGGGGCACTGGAGCATCTGACAGACACCAAGGCAAAATCTTGAGAACCCACAGGGCTCCCAGCTGAGTGTACCCCAGAGACGGCCCTGGGGGTGGGGGGTGGGGGTGGGAGAGGGCCTCAGTTGGGGTCCCGCAGCCACTTAGGGCCAGGCCCGCTGCACTGCCAAGGCTCTGTCCTTCCCTTTCCCGCCATCGCCCCAACCAGCTCCCAGAGCCTGCTAGGAAGGAGGGTCACTCATTGGGGTGGTCTGGGGGCCTCACCCCTCCCCAAAGCCAAGCCAGGCTCTGGTGTGACTCTGGGGTCTTTTCCAGAAGACTGAGCCCAACGAGGCAGGGTCTGCATTGCCTGCCCAGGGCTGGGAATACAGCAGGTGCCCAATAACTGCTGAGGGATGGAGTGCCCCGGGATGGAGGAATGGGTGGGTGGGTGGCAGGGGGAGGCGGAGGAGGGGCTAGAGTGGCAGGGAAACGGCTTGTGTTTACCTGAAGATACCCCAGGGCTCGGCCACACCCCACGGGGCTTGAACTCTCCTCACCATGCTGCAGGCCAGGGGTGTCTGCTTCTGTTGCATAAACTCAGGACAATGGAACACTCTCGAAGGCAAGGCAGGCTGATAAGTCAGCAAAGCAAAGAAAATAAGTACCCCCGAGAAAAGTGAGGCCAGGAAGGGTGGGAGCTGGGTGGGAGGCAGAGGGGCTGGGGCGTGGGGTGCCAAAGCCCTTGCCCAGAGGGGGCCGGCGTGGGCCAGGCTCCCTGTGCTGGACGCCAGGGGTCCAGCCACGTCCACGAGGAGGGGGGCAGTGGGAAATGGGGTGTGCAGGAGTCTGGGGTTCCAGGGAACACCCCGCTGGAGACCTGGCTGTGGGAGCCCAGGACACGCAGCCTGGGATGGAGAGGGACCTCCGAGGGGTCCAGGGCAGACAGAGAGGGAGCCCGGGACGTCCGGAGGGGCTGTTACCTTGCAAGGGGCTCGCTGGGAGGGGTGGAGCCACGGCAGGGGCGGGGGCGCGTCTTCTCCGATGGGAGGAGCCACAGGAGGGCTGGCGCCCACGGGGGTGGGAGGAGGGGGGAGAGGGAGGAGGGGGCGTTTCTGCAACGAGCCCCCAGGCTTTGGGCGGGCGCGGGGCCGCGGTTGGCCCTCGCTCTCCCCAGTCTCTTGCTTGCCCCCACCCGTGGGCTGTAGGCGGGAAACTGAGGCACGGACGGGGCTGTGGCCCTGCAGACCCCAAGCCACGTGGGTGCGCGACCCTCTTCCCTCCCGGCCGCCGGCTGCCTCGCCAGCCCCTCCTTCCCCCTCCGCGGCGAGGCATCTGCGCTCCCCGCGTTCCCGGGCGAGATGAAGGATCCCAGGTTCGCGGCCGCCGCCGCGCTCTGGCTCTTGGCCCTGGGTGGAAGGAGCTCTGCAACCACGGAGCATCACGCGAGCGCTGGGCCTCCCCGCAGCCCGCCCTCAGCCCGGAGGAAAACATCTGGGAGGAGGCGAGTCTGCGAGGAGAAGAATGTGCAGCTGAGAGAGAGGGGGACGGGGAGAGGCAGAGGGCTGGGAACGTGGGGGGAGATGAGGGGGAAGGACAGACAGACATGATGTTGGGTAGCAAGGCACTAGGAAGCACAAAGCAAGGCCAGCGACAGGACAAGGGGGAGTGGGCTGGCTGCCCCTGGTGTGAACCCCTGAGGAAGGGGCATCGGGAGGGCAGAGTACTGAGGCTGGTTCAGCCCGGAGCCCGCCATCGGCCCTCCCCTCCCCTCACGCTCTCTGCTGAGGGTCCACCGTGGCCCTTGGGACCCTGCTTTTTTGCCCCCTGCTGAGGACAGGTGACCCCACCCCCCGCCCAATCTTCCCAGGCCTGGAGGACCCAGCCAAGCAGATGTTGCCTGGAGATCCAGCCGTTGATGTCGACTTGCTGTCACCGCAGGCTCTCTCTCAGCCCCCAGTCCTTCCCCTCTGCTCTCTGCGCCCCCTCATAGCCCCCATCTCCACTGTGGGCCCAGTCAGGAATGGGCCCCTTCCCCTCTGCCCTTTCACATCAGCACCCAGGGGCCAGTGGCTTGCACGGGCCTCTGCTCTCTGCATCGGGGCTGGGCAGAGACTGGCTATCGGGATGCCTCGTGTCTCCGAGCCCCAGGGGCCTCCCCGGGGGTGAGGAGGGGCCTCCAGCTCAGAGTCCGGGACTCTGGAGTGGAATGAGGTCGGAAGGCTGCTGGATCCAGCAGTGTATGCGTCACAGCTCCTGGGCTTACCCCTCACCCCGGAGTCTCCCACCCCTGACCTGTGCCCGGTGGGTCAGCCTGGAGCAGCCTCCCGTAGGTGTCCCTCCTAAAACAGCTGGGGGAGTGGCAAGATGGTATAGTAAAGAAAAAACTGCTGGGGAGGGGTCAGGCTGGAGAGGAAGGTTGCACACAAGGGACAGGGCCTTTGGAACTCTGCTGGGTCCCTGATGCATGCTGTGTATGCGATGTGTGCTCGTGAGTG
This sequence comes from Choloepus didactylus, assembly GCF_015220235.1. Classification (NCBI taxonomy): domain Eukaryota; kingdom Metazoa; phylum Chordata; class Mammalia; order Pilosa; family Megalonychidae; genus Choloepus; species Choloepus didactylus. The sequence continues at coordinate 5,037,944 of NW_023637579.1, forward strand.
TGTTGGGTTTTGCATGCATGGTGGTGAACGTGCGGTTGTGTTGTGTGTGTAAGGGTGTGCGTGTTGGCGTGTGTTGTGTGTGGTTGTTGAGTATGTGGTTGTGTGTGGTTGTATACGTGGGACTGAGAGGGGGCTGTTGTGTTTACACTGTGTGGAGTGTGCCGTGTCGAGGTTCTGTGTGTGTGAGTATGCATGTTTGCATGTGTTGGGGTTCTGTGCCTTGTGGGGTGTCATGGCCTCTTCCTTGGGGCACCAGGCTGGCATACTGTCCCCACCATGGCCCCCTACAACCTGGCACCCTCTCAGCAGGCCCTTCCCCATGGGACCCCTGCATGGCCAGCTGCACCCTGATATGGGAGCAGGCAGCTCCTTTGAGTCCATCAAGGAGCTCCAGAGGACCAAGGTCCCCAGAGCTGGTGGTCCCCAGCTCAGCCCAAGCCCCCAGCCCCTCCACATGCTGAGTGGCATTTGGTGAAGTCTTGACATTGAGCCCCTGTGGGGGGTGCGTAGGACCCAAGAGGGCAGTGGGTTTTATCCCCTCCCACCATTCTGCTTATGGGGAAACTGAGGCCCAAGATGGTGGAGAAGCAGCACCCAGGTGGCTGGATGCACACACCCCTTCTCCTGACACCCGCATCTGTAGACATGTGGCTCCCCTTTCTGTACCCAGAGCTGGCCAGAATCAGCAACCACGATGCCACCTTGCAGCCACCAGGTGAGGTGGGGAAACTGAGGCTGGCTGTCCTCAGCATGGACAGGGGAGAGGCATTGAGGCTGGCTGTGCATGGGGAGTGGGGCTGGGGTGGGGGACTCTCTGGTGGTGGCCGGGCTCACCCGTCTAGACAAGGGGAGGGGCTCATGCCCCACCCCCATGCTCAGGGCCATGGCCAGCACTGGGTCCCTGTGTCTTCTCCAGGGTGGGCCCCTTGTCAGCAGTGCATGGGTGGAAAGCCAGGGCATCTGTGGTGCCTGCCCCCCACCCCCATCTTGAAGTCCCTGCCTCCTGCTGGCCCTGGTGGGGCAAACTATTTAAAATTGTACCACCCATTTCCCCAGCCCTCCCAAGCCCCCTTCCCAGCTTTATTCTAAGTCCCGACTCCTCTCCACCCTGGACCTCATGGAGGGGCTGGGCAGCCTTTCTGACCTGTCCATCCACGGCCAGCTCTGAGACCCTGAGGTCCTGATGGTGTTCCCCTGGTCAAGGAGATGTGGGTAGGAGTCCGAGGAGGCCACCCTGCCTGGGCAAGAGAAAGAAGGCTCTGTGGCTCATTTTAGACCATCCCTGGTCCCTTCTTCTGGCCTGGGATGCAGATGTGAGACTCGGCAAGCAGCAACCATCTTTGCACCATGAAGAGATGACCAAGAGGGAAAGGCTAAGACACTCACAGTGATCTGGGCCCCAACCTGGTGCCAAGTGATCTTCCTGCAGACCCTTCAGTGAGACATGAACTTGGGCATTGCAGCTCTCGATACTCACGGTGTGTTCTGCAAAACCACAGACCACTCATGCCGTGTGCTCAGTGGCAACACAGCATGTGGACCAGAATGTGCATTTTAATCAGGTCCCTGGAGGGGAGGCATGACATGCAAAAGCTAGAAAAACCACACTCCTGATCCCAGAGGGGTCCCATGTCCCCTTGCCCAGTGGCCAGCTTCTTCCTCCTGCAGGGATGCTCTCTCCTGGAGGGAAAGACCTGGGATCACGTAGCTGTGGGTCTTTCCCCTCCATTTTCATCTAGTCCCACTGCCTGACATACATTTCAGTCCAGTTTCAGCATTTGTTTTTAAAAGGAAAAAAGAATAATTGATTTAGTTCATTAATACTTGGGAGGTGGTAGTCCTGTTCTTAGTGGGGAAATTGTATACAAAAGGAAGAATTAACTTGAAAAAAAATTGTGCTCTGAGTTGGATGGTGAATTCTTTTCTACTTTGAATACCTTTGAGGCACCAGCCCTCAGGCAGCAATCTGTGAGCTGGGAATGACAACATTGTTTTGTGAACTCCTAGTCACACTGCAAAGCCCATCTTGTTTCACCCATGAGGAAGTTGGGGCTCTGAGTGGCAAGGATGTCCCCCCGAGTCAGGTGCAACTCAGCAGAGCCTGGGCCTGTACAGGTGGGACCGAGCCCCACTCGCTTCCTCAGGTACAGTTGGGGGCTCTCCTGTCCCTCGTTCCACTCAGGTTTCAGCCACAGGACACCAGAAACGTGGGCTCCCAGGTACCCACCTCTTTCCAGCCTCCCTGCCTTTGCACAGGCTGTCCCCTCTGCCAGAAAGTGTTCTGCTGTGAACACCGTTTCTGCTTTGTGAACTCCTAGTCACTCTGCAAAGCCCATCTCAAAGTCCTCTTTGCCCATATCCCTTTTCCTGACTGTGGGCCCCTCCAAGGTAGGGCCAGGGTCTGAGTCCCTGGGGCCTGGCCTAGGGCCAGCACAGTGATGCCTCGGTGAATGTGCAAATGAGCAGACAGATAGCGGGAGGACACCCAGCTGGAGAAACTGAGGCTTGGAGAGGGGCGCAGGCCAGTGAAAGCCGGGCCAGAGCCCTTCGTCCCAGCCCTCAGAGGACCCGCACTTTGTCCTCTCCTTGGGCCAGCCAGTGGGGCCACTGACCACCCATGCCCTGCTCCAGGGGAGGACGTAAAGGGTGCAGGCTGGGGCCTGGTGCAGAGCAGCCTGCTGGAGCCCGCCCTGTGAAAGGAATCCTGCAGGAAGCCCTATCCGATCTGGCCCTCTGTAGGAATGCAAAAAACGAGGCTTGGGGGACAGGGTGGAAATGAGAATGCACAAGGGCCGAGACCTGCAGTCCCGGGTGGGGTCTCCCTCCAGGCCCTGCCTCCACCCCCACCCCAGAGCCCCTCCTGGGGAAAGTGGCTGACGCTGAGCCCCAGTATGCCAAGGTCCTGGGGTGGGGGGTGGTGGTGGTGCTTGTGCTTATGCAAGTGGACCTGGGCTCTGGGGGCTTGCTTTTGCAAGCAGTTCCGTCTGGATTTTGGGGCGTGGGGCAGCACAGGTGGGCCTGGTGGAAAACCCAGGGGGAACTCACACGAGCGTGCCCCCAGCCCATCCGAGGGACTTGGAGGCGTGTACCCAGGGTGGGCCAGGAGGTAGAGCCTTAGGCTGAGGTTGCACAGCCTGAGGGGTGAGAGGAGCTGTGGGCTGACCCGGCCCACCATTCCGATCCCTAAACACGAGTCATTGGGGGGCTCTTGGAGGAGGGGGCGCCCTCTGGGAAAGCCAGCTGGGATTCCCCTGCCTTTACACCCCGTGCCTCTCCACCAGGCCTCCTCCCTCCTTGGAATGCCTCCTGATTGCCCCTGGTTCCCTCCAAGCTCCAGGGACCCCACATCACCAAATGCAAGGGCTTCCACGTACAGCCCTAGATTAGCGTGTGCTGGGATGAGTGTGCATGAACCAGCGTGTGAGCAGACAGCCTGAGGCTTCCAGGCCCCGGGAGCCGCACCCCCATCTGCTTCCCCCCATCCCCCCACCAAGGAAAAATCTGAAGCAGTCAGACAAATTCCTCTCCCCAAATCAGCGTTTCAAAGGGACAGGTTTATTTTTCTAAGGTTCAGGAGAAAAATGTCTAAAATGCTCCAAGAGATAAGACGATTCCCTTTGTCTTGTTTTTGTGTCTTGTTCCTTGCCGTTTCCAGAAATTCGCCTGGAAAGTTTTGGAGCTGGGGGTGCATGGGGTGGAGGGGAGCAGGGGGCACAGGCAGAATGGGTGGGCAATGCTGGCAGCCCCCCATCCCCATGTCCTGTCTGTGACAAGGATCTTCTTGTACCACTTCTGGGGAAGAAATTTGGGTGCCCCCACCTCCCTCAACCCCCTGACTCTGGCTCCCAGATTGGCCCCACCTGGGGGCTGTGCCAAAGACCTTAGAAGCCCTTTAGCTGCAAATGACCTGCCTGAAACCTGGGTCTCTCCTTGCACCATGGCCTGGCTGGGAGCTCTCAGATGCACCAGCCCCTGAACTTGGAGCATGAGATGCAGGAGGGGGTGTGGGCTGGGTTTGTGGAGGTCGGTGTGGCTGAGATGGGATAACCCTCATAGAGTGCGGTCGCAGTTGATTCGTCGGGGGGGGGGGTGGCGGCTGGTTGCTAAATTTTAGGCTCTTAGGATTGCTTGGAGGGTACCGGCGGCGGGGGCTCTTTCCCGGAGGCGAGGGCGAGGCGGGGGACTTGGCCAGGTCCCCGGCGTAGGCGTGCAAAGTATGGAGGGCGGCGAGAAAGGAACAGGCGGGACACGTTTCTTTTTAGGGTGAAGAAACCAAGAGAGTTTATTAGGGGAGAGTACAAGCTTATATAGGGCGTTTAGAGGGCAGGGTAGCTGTAGAGGTTAAAGGCTTGGATTGGTTCTGAGAGGGCGCGGAGGTTGATTGAAAAGGGGCGAGAGTTGTTCCGGTAACGGTGTCTGGCAACAATGTATGCGCACTGGTGGTGATGGGAGTTGCACTGGCAACGGGGAGTGTCCGGGCAAGATAAGGGGGTGGGGAAAAGGCGGTTCCCTCCGGCAAGCCTCCCCCAACAGTGGTATTTTGGGTGAGGAAATGGGGCCTGCCTCCGGCCTCACTTTCCCAGGCCCGGGGGGCTGCGGAGGCGCTGTCGCCCGTGCCCACCACCCTCCCCAGGGGCTGATCAGGTCCCCCAGCCCAGGCCCGCCAAGTCGAAGCACGTAATCAGTGTCCCGCAATAGAGCCTCAAATGCCAGGCAGAAAGGGGTCGGGACATCGTGTCTGTGAGCCGTGGGTCTCCAGGGGTCCTCCAGGGAGCAGACCCCCATCCCCACTGCCAACTCCTGTGTCATCTTTTGAGTGCTCTTAACACACCTTCCCTGGGGTCCCTTTCCGGCTCCCCAGCATGGGCCCTCCTTCTTGTGGAGGTTTCAGGTCCTCGATCAGTGGGGGCTTGCTGGGGTCCCCATAGCATCTGCTTTCCTTCTCTCTGAGCCCTCATGGGGCCTGGGGAGGGTCAGAGCTGCTCTCCTCTATCCACTTTCTGCTCTCTTGTCCTCCTGGGGCTGCAGCCATCCATGCCAGGCAAGCCCACCCTGCCTCCAGGGCCACCATCGGAGGGACTGAGGCCCACCCGTGACGGCAGAAGCATGACTGAGGGCAGTCGTAGCCGCGCAGCCACTTTAGCCACTCCCCATTCTGCCTGGACATCACCCAGGGTGGGTGCACCCAGGATCCAGGAGCTGGACGGCCACCCAGAAACCGTGCTTAGGAACCGGATGGTGTAGGCCCTTCGTAGTGGGCCAGGTACACAGGTGGGAGACCCCAGGCTGGCCTTTGGACCCCTTCCCTTCTCCCTGGGCCCTCTGCCTTCCCTAGACCCGAAAGTGCTGGCTCCATAGTGTCAGCTCTGCTGAGCTTGGTCCTAACTGTTGCTCCAGCTGTGGGTTGCTCCTGCTGGTCAGAGAACCTCCAGAATTTGGCCCAGGCTCATGTAGCACCCTTGCTCATGCAACACTCCCACAGGCCTGCCCCGGCCCTGCAGACTTGCTCTCAGAAGCTTCTGGAGCCTCTGTTAGGCCCTGGAACTCTGAGAGGGGGCTTTTGGGGGGCAGCTTTGCACCGGCTGCAGGTTGTCTGCCTGCTGTTTGCCTTCTCTCCCCCTCCCCGACCTCCCATGCCCACCCCAGAGCCCCTGCTGCAGCCTCCTTGCCCTGCCCCTGTGTTCTGAGCTCCATATCTGCTCCTTCCCCTGGCCATGCTGGAACAAGAAACACACCTGAACTGTGGGTGCAATGAGGCTGGAACTGGGGGCTGTACCCGAGAGAGTGCCAGGGAGCAGAGGCAAGCTGGGGCGGCTTCAGGGAGGAGGTGACCCGTGAGTGGGGCTTTGGAAGATGAATGTGTGTTTTTTGGGCAGGAAGAGTTGGGGGGTGGGGGAGCTCCTGGCCCATGAAGACTGCGGGAAATAGTCCTGGTGGCCGGAGCCAGGTGTCCAAGCAGGGCTGGGGAGGTGGACATACTTCAGGGTCAGCAGGGCAACCTTGAGCCTGAGATCAGGAGCTGTTACTTTGTTCTGATCACTCTCCTCTCTCTGTTTTCTCCCCCTCGCCTCGTGAACTCTGCGCATTTCCTCTCAGTCTTTCTGCACTGGGTGAGATGCATGGTTCTTCTTGGGCTCAGCCCTTCTCACTTTGCATCATTGACCCCAAGTGGCCTTGGCTTTCCTCAGGATTCGGATCCATGCCCGCTCTCTGACTAATGCCCACAGCCACACTGTTCCACAGAACGCAGGAACCTTGGAGCCAAGTTCCTCTTGCTGCATCGACTTGAATCCCAGCTGCTCCAGTTATCTGCGGGTGCCCACCAAACATCCCAGTGCTTAGCCATCGGAAACGGCATTTATTTTCCTTGAAAATGTGCGGTTGGAGCAGGAGCTGGCAGGGCTGGGGCTGGCATCCTTGGAGACACTGGGGGCCCACATGTGGCCTTTCCTGGTGTCTCGGGCTTTCTCATGACCTGGTGGCTGGGTTCCACGAGGGAGTGCCCCAAGAGGGGATGTGAGTCACGTGGATGTGACATCACCTTTTGCCCCATTCTCAAAAGACATGTTGTGCCATTTGCAGCAGCTTTCAAATGCCGAAGCAATCCAGGATCCACCTCCCAACTCGTCCCAAGTTTCCAGGGGAGAGAAAACGGACTCCCCACTTCTTGAAGGGGATGTGGCCCAGTTCTAGAACAGCACATGGGATGTGAAAGCTTTCCATAGTCATTTCTGGAAAATGCAATTTGCCACGATGGTACAAACGTGAATTTCACTGTTTCTCCCCAGGATATCTCCACATCAAAGGGGCCCTGCTGTCTACCACCGGGCACTGGGACAGAACCAGCCCTTCCCTCAGCCTCTGACTGATGCCCTCGGTGGCCAGCCCCCAGTCCCCATACCTGTGTCCCTCCCCCATGACCCTCCCCCGTGACCCTCCCCCATGTCTTCCCATGTCCCTCTCCTTGGGACTCCTTCCCTCACCTCATGGTGACTCTACAGCCCCTGCCATCCCCAGCTCCTGTCCCCATGGCCCCTGTCATCCCCTCAGGGATCATATCTTCTCTCCCCACCCCTCACCTCAACGGAGGCCTATGACCAGCTCAATGTGTCTCCCCTGCTGAGGACGAGGCCCAGGTGACCGTGAGTGTTTAGCTGGCATTTGCTGACCCATGCATGGCTCTCCCCACCACCTTCTCACCCCCTCTGAGGTTTGCCCACATCACATGCATCCTTCTAGACCCAGCCAAGCAGCCGCACTCTCCAGGGAGCCTGTCTCACTGTCCTTCCCACTGCCACCCTCTCGGGGTCCTTGTATGAGCTTGGAGGCCTCCAGGATGTCCCCTGGGTGGGGGCTGAGGAAGACAGAAGACAGTGGTCAGAGAGAGGGGCCCAGGCAAGGCCGGGGAATTTGGTGTTGTGGGAAGTTCCAGCTCCACTTGGGGTTCATTCTAGCCTAGTGGATGCAAGACGTGGTGGGACTGGGGTCTGGGGAGGAGAATGGTGGTGGTGGGGGGGGGTCCAAGGACACTGGAGAACCTGGAACCAGACAGATGGAACACCAGAAGAGGAGGAAAGAGGGGCTGGGAAGTTACCGTGTCTTGGGCATTTGCTACAAGGAGGATGCGTGTTGGCCAATGTCCAGTGTAAACTGTGATGCTCACAGCACAACAAATACCTGCAGCCCAAACCCTCCACTCCTTGGAGCAGCCCCTTCTGGTGAGGCTCCCAAAGACACACGTTGTTCCCGACCCCAGGCTGAGCCTGACCCTGATCCAAGGCTGAATCCTGAGCCCATCCCTGACTCTGACTCCAAGTCTCAACCCCAACCTTGACCCTAAACTGACCCTGACCCAGGCTGAGACTCAAACCCACAACCCAGCCCTGACCCTGACCCCAGGCCGAATCCTGACCCTGACCCTGACCCTGACCTTGACCCCAGGCCGGCTCTCTCTGGGGATCTCGTGGTTCAGCTTTGATGGACAGTGGGAGGGTGTGGAGACTGCCGTGTGCTCTGAGCCTCATTTCCCCTCCTGTGTCACAGCCAGGGTGCAGAGGAACTTGCAGCAGTGACACTGGGACGCAGGCAGCCTCTCCACTCCCCCACCCGCCTGCCTGGTCGTCTGGTGCATGCGAGCCCGGATGAAGGAGGGGGTTCTTGGGGAGGTACATCCCCACCGTGGCTCCTGGCCGGCACCTGGGCCTTGCTGCTGGCAGGATCCGCATCCCCAATCCCCGGTGGCTGCCTCGGGACCCCTCCTCAGACCCCAGTCCCTGGCTCCCACTTGTCTCCTAGTCCACAACCCGTCTCTTCCTCTGTGCAACCATGAGCAGGCCCTTGTCTGCAACCTTGTGCCCTCGTTACACTGCGGGACCCCAACATGGGCCTAGAACATTCAGTATTCATTGTGCTGCCCAGCTGGGGCTGGGGGGCGTGGGGAGCCAGCTGGGGTGACTGGGTGACCCCACTCCAGGCTACGGATGCTGGGGCCCCTTGCTCTCTGGCCAGCCCAGGGGGGCTTCCTAAGAGAAGTTTTCCCCGGGTTCCGAAGGGTCACAGCTTGAGGGTGGGAAAGCAGAACAGCCAGTGTGCAGTGGGCCATCACGGGGTGGGTGGGAGTGGGGGCTGGGAGGAGAGGGGCAGACTGGCAGGGGTCTACTGTTGGGTGAGCGCCTCGTCTGTTACCCTGCCCCCCAGGTGGCTGCCTGCTTGCTCTCCAGGCCCCGTGTGGCCGTTTCCTGGTGGCTGTTGACCCAGGACCTCCTGCCCAGCAGAGGCACCCCGGGCTGACCTAGACGGGAGGACAGATGGAGCCGGGGGCTTGACTCACGGGAGGACATGTTCCACCCCACCGATGAGGAAGCCGAGGCTCAGAGCCGCCTGCAGCCACGGGACAGGAAGGAGAGCGCAGTGGCTCCCCCAGCCTGGGCTGTGAGCCGGGATCCCCGCTGTTCCAGTTTGCTAATGCTGCCTTTTTTGCAAAATACCAGAAAATGACTGGCTTTTATAAGGGGGATTTATTTGGTAACAAAGTTACACTCTTAAGGCCATAAAGTGTCCAAGGTAACACATCAACAATCGGGTCCCTTCAACTGGAGGATGGCCAGTGGCGTCCTGGGAAGGCACGTGGCTGGTGTCTGCTCCAGAGTTCTGGTTTAAAAATGGCTTTCTCCTAGGACGCTCCTCTCTAGGCTTCAGCTTCCCTCCAAAATGTCACTCTCAGTTGCTCTTGGGGCGTTTGTCCTCTCTTAGCTTCTCTGGAGCAAAAGTCTGCTTTCAAAGGCCATCTCCAAAATGTCTCTGTAAGCTGCAGTTCCTCTGTCAGCTCCTGTGCATTTTTCAAAGTGTCCCTCTTGGCTGTAGCAAGCTGGCTCCTTCTGTCTGAGCTTATACAGTGCACCAGTCAACTAATCAAGGCCCACGCTGAATGGGTGGGGCCACACTTCCATGGAAATTATCCAATCAGAGTTATCACCCATGGGTCACATCTCCATGGAAACACTCAAAGAACTGTAATCTAATCAACACTAATACATCTGCCCACACAAGATTGCATCAAAGATAAATGGCGTTTTGGGGGACACAATGCACTCCAACTGGCACCCCGCTGAGCACAGAGGTCTGCTGGGACCCGTTCACCTCCACCTTGGCAGGACCTGCCCCTCCACACCTTCCCCCCAACGCCCCCGGGTTGGGCCTCCCCACCCTGCGTCTCCCACTTAGCCCATACTTTCTGCAGGCCACACCTTTGCCTCTTGATCCAAGCTGCACCAAATTTCGAGGCTCAGCTCGTCCCAGGCCGGGTCAGCAGACTGCAGAGAGAACAGCAGGTGCCCGAAGGGACCCTCTTAGCAGCCACAGTGGGAACAGCCGTGAGAGAGCGAACGCTTGCACACCTGCTGGGAGGAGGGGATGTTGAGCGGGGACACAGCAAGGGTCCACGGGAGCTGAGAGAGTGGGGGCTGTGCTCGGGCATCGGGAAGGACTTGGGGTGGGGTGGCCCCCAGGGGCCCTCATGTGGCACAGCAGAGCTACGATCCCCAGGCCCAGCCTCTAGGGAGACTTGAGAAGGAAGCTGTCTCAGTTCCCCAGACCAGTGGGTTTGAAGAGTAGAAGCTCCAAATCAAGGTGCCCACAGGATATGCTTTCTCCAAAGTCTGTGGCATTCTGGGGGTGGCTTGCCAGAAATCCACAAAACCCAATTCCTGCCTCTGTCCCCTGGTCTTCTGTCTCCTTCTGTGTTCTCCTCCTCACTCCTACTGACTCCTCCTAACTGGCTCCCAATTTCCTCTGCTTACAGGTCTCCAGTCACATTGCACTGAAGTCCACCCTGATTCAGTATGGCCTCATCTTCATATCTTAATAGGATCTGGGCCGAGGTGTGGGGATGCTCTTGGGCATGGGAAACTGGAGTGGGAGAGAGGCCTGCTTGGCCCCTGGGGTGCCTCTGAGCATGGCCTGTGCAAGTCAGATTTGCTTACACACAGACCCTGCTCCCAGCCCCAGCAGACCCCCACGATGGAATGAGAAGGGAACCAGGCAGGAGAAGCAGGGTTGAATTGATTCAGGATGGCCAAAGAGAAGGCTGTCCCGGCGGGACCAAGCTTGGAGCAGTTTGGTCCACAGGCCTGCGGGTGTCCCATCAGGCACCCCCGTTTGTCAGAAGACTTGACCAACATCCCCCAGCCTCAGTTTCCCCATCTGTGGAAAGGAGAAGGGCTTGAGCGTATGATGCTAAAACCCCTTCCAACATGACATCAGAAAGAGAGGACCCCAGTGTGTGTGCAGTGGGGGGATGTTTGTCACGTAACAGTAGCTGACTGCTACATCTTCACCGTGTCTTCCTGGGAGGACATCTTTCCTCCCAACCACCCACCATCACTTACTCTCTCTGCTGCAACCAGACTTATTTACACATGCAGAGCCCATGTGCCCCTTTGACAAAGCACATCATGTCCCGTCCAGCATGCTGATCTGTCAGGCCCTTGTCCTCCTCCCACCCCTCCCACACCCACAGCCTTTAGCACAGGCTGTTCCCTCTTCCTTGAACACTCTTTGCTTCCTTGGCTGCCTTCCTGGTCGCACCAGATCAGGTCACGGGCCCCTTTCACAGGCTTCCACAGCCCGGCCCACTTCTGCGGCTTTGCCTGTGGGATCATTTGATCTGAGTCCCTGGTGTCCCACTAGATTATGCTCTCATGACTCGAATCTGGCACACAGCATGTACATGGCAGATACCTCCAGCCCAGAGCCTCACACACACCCCATCAGAACTGGCAGGCCATCAGGGGTTCAGTGCCCACCCCGTGAGTCTGTCTCCATCGTCAGATCCCCACGCCTCCATGGTCTGACTCCTCTCTCGGGCCCAGAGCCCCGGCGCGCTGAAATCTGTGTTATTTCACCTGCTAAATTCCTGCATTCCAGAGCAGGGCTGGGGAAGGTCATAAAAACGTTGTGGTAACCTATATATTATTTTTATGCTGGTGCTTAACACGGCCTCCTTGACACACGTGCGGGAGCACCGTTGTAAATCAGGCCCCCCGGGTCCACCCGTGCACGCTTGCAGGGGGTCGTCCCGGCCCCTCACACGTGAGCTCAGCCCCGCTGGACGCCTCTTGGGAGCCGGGCTGTGGGGCTGACGGCCGAGAGCCCTTGGCCTGGGTCTGGGGTTCAGCTGCTGGCTGCATCCCCGTGCCCCCCCCAAGGCAGCTCCGAGTGCTGGGGGAGGGGCAGGGGAGGCCGCAGCCCCGCCTGGGAGCAGCCTCCAATGCAGTTTGAGGCCAGGGACCCTCAGGAAGCTCATTCTGAATTTGGCAACCGTGTAGGTGGTGCACATGTGAGTGTGTGTGTGGGAGGCTGCAGTCTCCAGAGTGTGTGCATGTGTGTTGTCCTGGGTATGCATGTGTGTGTGAATGTGTGTGTACATGCACAAGTGAGGGTGTTCTCCTGCATGTGTGCGTGTTGTCCTGTGTGTTGTTTGACCTGTGTATATGTGCATTTGTGTGTGTTGAACTGTGTGTGCATGAGTGTGTGCATATGTGTGAATGTGCACATGTGTTTAGGAATGTGTCAGTGTGTTCTCCTGCATATGGGCATGTGTGTGAAAGTGTGCATGAATGTATTGCCCTGTGTGTATATGCATGTGTGTATGTGTTGGTGAGTGCATTCTCCTGAGTGAGTGCATGTGTGTTGTTCTATGTATGCACATGTGAGAATATGCACGTGTGCATGCATGTTCTCTTGCATGTGGGCATGTGTGCGCAAGTGTGAGTGTATTGCCCTGTATGTGTATGCATGTGTGAGTGTGTTAGTGAGTGCATTCTCCCAGGTGTGTGCATATGTGAATGTGTGAGTATGAGCATATGTGCATAAGTGTGTTCTCCTGCATGTGTGCATGAGTGTTGCCCTGTATGTGCATGTGTATGGGTGTGTTGTCTTGTGTGTGCATGCATGTGTGTTGTCCTGTGTGTGAACGAGTGTGTGTTCTCGTGAATGTGGCTTGACCGAAAGGCCTGGCTCCTACCTCCACACGGTTCCTGTGTCCCCAGCTCTGGAGGGAACACGGTGTCTCTCCAGGACCCTTGCCCAGTATATGTCCAGGTTCCAGAGCCTTCCACCTCAGTGGTCTCATCCTCATCCCGGCTATGGTATGGGGCCTCAGTCACCCCATTTGCTGCCTACTGCAGGGCCCGTCTCCCCTCTTTTCTCTGCTGTGGAAGCACGTCTGGGCACCTGTACACCCCCCTGCCAGGGCTCCAGCTCCCAGCATGTCTCCTGGCTGCTGTGCTCCTTTGCACCCCAGCGTAGAGCCCTCTCTGTTGCAGAGTGATGACACTCACCCTTGGCGAGGGTGTGAGTGGGAGGGTTCACTGCTGCAGCCTCCCTGGAGGACAATTTGGCATGATATGCCAACGCTCTTGGACCCAGAAATTCCAGGTGCAGAAGCTCTAGGTAACAATGAAAGGTGGGTCAAAGGTATCTGTGTGCACACAGGTACACGCATGTCCCTCCTGATACAGCTTGCTGGCGGGATGGCAGATCATGCCTACAGAGGGAAATGCCAGCACACCTTGGAAACCACCTGTTAGATGGGTTTTAAGGCTATGTCCTGGTTGCATGATGAACCACCCCAAAACTTAGTGGTTTAACACAATAATTGATAATCGTTTTTTACCTTTATACATTTTGTGGAGCAGGAATTTGGACTTGCCCGGCAGTTCTGGCTTGCGGTTTCTCCTGCGGCTGCTGGGGCACAAACATCAAAAGCGAGGCGATTTGCTAGCTGCCGGAGTGGCCTCTTTAAGCCAAAGATCTGCCTGGCTCACCAGCCTGGGGGAAACGCTCCATGATTGCCTGGTGCCTAGAAACGTACTACTTATTGCTTTCAGCTTCCCTTCCACACCGCCTCCCCCATTGCCCCCACGGCCCCCATTTGTCACCTTTGCCATTAGGCTAGTGACCGTCACAGAGGTGGGGAACCACAAAGCTGACGCAGCAACCCTCCCTTCCTGCAACTCCTGGCCCCTCTCCCGCCCAGGGCATGGACATGCCCTGAGTGGGGTCTTGGCTCAGGACCAGTTCCCGAGATTTGGCTCAGGGCTGGGTGCGGGATACTGATTACGTGCTTCAACCTGGCGGGCCTGGGCCGGGGGACCGGATCCACCCCTGGGGAGGGTAGTGGGTACGGGTGACAGCGCCCTCCACAGCCCCCCGGGCCTGAGAAGGTGAGGCCGGAGGCAGGCCCCAATTCCTCACCCAAAACCAACCGTTGGAGGAAGCTTGCCGGGTAAGACCGCCTCCCTCGTCTAACCACTCAACCCCTCCGTTACAATGCAACGTCCCCTACTGCCAGTGCGCATGCAACAATCATTGTGCAACACCCAACAACCAAAGACAACCTCCGCGCCCTCTCAGAACCAATCCAAGCCTTTAACCTCTACAGCTACCCCGCCCTCTAAACCGCCCGTTATAAGCTCGTACTCTCCCCTAATAAACTCTCTCTCTTGGTTTCTTCACCCTAAAAAGAAACGTGTCCCGCCTGTTCCTTTCTCGCCGCCCTCCATACTTTGCACGCCACCCCGCCGGGGACCTGGCCAAGTCCCCCGCCTTGCCCTCGCCTCCGGGAAAGAGCCCCCGCCGCCGGTACCCTCCAAGCAATCCTGAGAGCCTAGGATTTAGCAACCGGCCGCCACCCCCCCCCCCGACGAATCAACTGCGACCGCAGCTGGGCCCTGGCGGAGGCACACTCACCCCCTCGATTCTAGGCGAGTTGGGGTCTCCTAGAAAAGATGTTCATTTCTTCCCACTCCAACTCTGACCTCTGGCTGAGCTCCGCCTCTGGCTGAGCCTCTCTTTCTGATTACCCCGCTCCCAGATGTGCCCCGCCCCCTTACTGGGCCCCACCCCCTGGCTGAGCTCCACCCTCTTGCTCAGCCCAGCCCCTGGATGAGCCCCACCCCCAGCCTAAGCCCAGACCCTTGACTGAGCCTCCCTTCCAAGTTAGTCCCGCTTCCTGGCTGAGCCCCGCCCCCTGTCTGAGCCCCGCCCCTGGATGAGCCCCGCCCCTAGAAGAACCCCACCCCTGGATAAGCCCCGCCCCTGGATGAGCCCCGCCCCTGGATGAGCCCGCCTCCAGCCTGCTCCCAGACCCACACTGAACCTGACTTCCAGGTGAGGTCTGCCCCCAGGTGACCCCTCAGCCCAGGCAGAAAAAGGTGACGGAGGGGGATGGTTGGGGTAGAAGCCCCAGACAGACTGCTCAGATAGGGCCAGGGAAGGGAATATTCCTTTCTTCAGAGAGATTCCCCCCATTTGCCTTGTGGAGCATGAGTGGAGGGGGGGCCGTGGGGGCATCCAGCTTCCCCTTGTATCCTCACACTCCCGTGGCGACTTCTGGTCTCCTGCTTCCCCTTTCCATGAAGTCTCCATCGATTCTGCAGACAGCCCTCACATCAGCTTGACAGATGCTGTCACAGGGTTAGAAGTACCAGAGACTCTGGCCATGGACCTTCCCAGCTGGATGGCTTGGGGATGTTTGCCGAGAGGCCCTGATCAAAGGTCCCGAGAAGAGGCGGAGAGCCTGGCAGCCAGGGGTCTTGCTCCAAGAAGCTCCCCTCCATCTCCCCTCCACCCTCCTCAGCCTTCCACCTGGCTCTCCAGCTCCCCCCGGGAGAGCTGCTGTTCAAAGTCATGTTCAATCCTAACCCCTGGTCCTGTCGGTGTGAACCCATTTGTAAAGAGGATCTTTGAAGATGTTATTAGTTAAGGTGAGGCCAAACTGCCCATACAATGTCAGGTGCAGTTCTCGTCCTGAGGCCAAACTGAATGGGAGTGGGTCTTAATTCAATAGGGCTGGAGGCCCTAGCAGCAGAGGAAGTTGAACACAAAGAACAGAAGACAGTAGGCAACAGAGGGTGACAGAAGCAGAGACTGAGTTATGGGTGGACGGCAAGCCACCCCCAGAACGCTCCAGATCCAGAGAAAGCACTGCCTGTCAGCGCCTCGATGGACCTCAAGCCTCCAAAACTGAGGGACCGTGAAAGCCTGTGGTTATGTGTCCCACAGCAGCCCTGGTATACGAGGACAGCTGTATGGGGTCGAAAAATTCCTTCCCTGGGAGGACTGGAAAGGATGAGTAGACAAGACGGTGACAGGTGGCACAAGGTGGGGGGAGCTTGGAATGGAACTCTCAGGGTGTGCTAGAGGAGGGCGTCTGGAGCCCAGGTTCAGGGCTAAGATTTTAGAGCAGAGGGATGCAGTGGGGGCTTTTGTCTACCAGGCCCCCACCTTCCCTGGGCTTGGGGAGGATGCGTGCAGATGTGCTGGAAAGTGGGGAGGCGCTGTTAGGGCGGACAGATAATGCTATCTGTGTCCCCAGGCGCTGCAGAGAGGCGCTATCAGCGCTGGCGGAAGGACCAGGCTCCTCCAGAGATATGGACAGGCTGCCGGCACTGACACCTGATAATGCAGCCCTCACCTCCCCGCCGTGCTGGGATGCAGGGCCCACCCAAGCCCTTGTGTGCTCTGGGCTGAGGGCACCTGGGTTGTGAGCACCTGGGCCATGGGCAATAATACTATGGGCACCTGGGTCATGGGCAATTGTGTGGCTTCCGGCCAATCCAGGCCCATGCCCTGACCCGAGGGGCCGGGACATCTTCCCAGTGAACCCTGGCTGCAGCAGGGGAGGGCAGGGCTGCTCGTGCAGGATTGGCCACGGTTGCCCCTGTGGTGACGGTAGAGGGGTGGCGCGGCAGAGCTCAGCTCTGCAGGAAAAGCGTGACACATTATGAAACACATGGAACACATCGGGTTGTAATTCAGAGCAAATGCTGGGGTGCCAGGGGCTGAGCCTTAAACCAAAGCAGGGGGAGACCCCTCCCCAGTTGGAGACAGACCTCAATCCCCCCACACCTGTATAAGCTGCCCCTCTGGGCCCCCGTGGGCCTGCGTCAGGCCTCTGGGGCTGGGGTTCCCCTGCCCTCCCCACAGGTCCCCACACATCACTGTCACCTCACCCTGAACTCCCAGCAGTGGAGGCACGTCACGGGGAGGTGGACCCCTCTCAGTCTGGGTCCACACGCACAACAGGAGACCAGAACGGTCCCTGGCCACCATCCTGGGCACTGCTTTGAGTTCAGACTTCTACTGAGCAGTGTCTGATATTCTGGGGTCCAAACCCTGGCATCGCCACTGCACCTGGAGACCCTGAGGGCTCTGCCCACAGGGGAGGGAGGCAGGGTGGGCCCCCAGCCCCACTGTGTCCCTGTCTGACCACTATATAGACGTACTGGAACAAAACCCATGCCCGGAAGCTCTCAGGGAAGCTGGGGCTGGCGTTCCTGATGCAGGGGGTTCAGCCCCTCCAGTTCCCTCTCTTTCCTGAACCTCAGCCTCCCCGTCAGAGATCTAGGAGAGCTGGGCACCCACCAGGGAAATGGAGGGAGCTGCTAGGCCAGAGACCCCACCGGCCCCCCAGCTGCACAGAAGCATTTTACATGGACATCGGAGGTGGTGTCAGCCTTCTGCTCCAATTCACTTTATTCGAAAGGAAGAGGAGGGTAGAAGAAAGAAAAATAAATGAGTGGCTCCCACAAGGACCACACACGCTGGCTGGCGTGCCGAGCTGCGGACAGGCCGCTCCCCAGCTGGCACGGCCACAGCCCCGGGCTGCCCTCGGGTCAGACAGGCCTCCGCTGGCTTGGGTAAGGAGTCTGCAACCCGTGCAAAGGGCTCTGCAGGGGCCTCTGATTCGGCCCCCTGACCCCACAGGCAGCAAGTTCAGGGGCTGCCGGGCCCTCCTGCTTGCCTCGTCCTGCAGGGCTGCCCAGGTGATCACGGGGTCCCACGTAGCCTCTACCCAGGACAGGGCCCTGGGCTCATCATGCAAGCAGCCTGTCCACCTGAGCAGCAGGGATCTGGGCTGCAGAGTCGGTTTGAGTTTTCCTCTTGCACAGCAGAGTTTTGGTTGGTACTTGGGTGGCCCGAGTATCTGCTCTGTCTCCCCCATCCCCGGCCCCCAAGCAAAGGCTGAACCCCTGGGCCTGAAGCAGTGGAGGTGTCGCTGGAGTGCTGATGTGATCAGGGACCCCCTTATTCCCCACCCACCTTCTCACCGGACCTTGCCTGGCCCCTGGCCCCACAGCTGCTCCCCCTCCAGGACACTGACCGACAGGCCTCCCCATCTCCACTCTCCTGTCCCTTCCTCACCAACTCTGCACAGACTCCTTGGTGGGGCAGTAATCCATCTTTTCTGGACCTGACACCCCTGGCACGCCCTCCTCCTCCCAGGATCCCAGGGTGATCCCCGAAGGCCCTGGGCTCAGGGTGGGCAGGCTGGACCTGGCTCACAGTGGGCGAGGGTCAAAGAGGGCCAAGGCCTAGTCTGTACCCCCTGGAGAAGGGGGTGGCAAGGCTGGAGCCAGCAGCACCCTCTCCTCCCTGCTGGTCAGCCCCACCTCCACCCCAGGACTGTGCACTTGTGGGCTTGACAGAATTCGGGAAGCTGATCTCCTCCACCCTCACCTGGGGGCCTGGGAATCCTTGAGGGGCAGGGAGGCAGCTGGGAGCGTGGAGATCCAGCCCCAAGATCCACCACACCACAGGGGTGTAGGATGGGCCCCAGGCCCCCCAATCAGGAGTGAGCCTGCAGGATGAGAAGCGTCCCCGGGACCAGCTCCTGGCTCCTTCTCCAGATTGGAGGGAGGGTTCCCGGAACAGTGTTGGCTTCAACCCAGAGCCGCCACCCCAGGCCCAGGGAGCACGTCCCCAACCCTTCAGCGGGAGACAATCGATGCGGATGGCGATGGAAAAAATGTTCTCATTGTGAACGTAAACAGTCAGCCCCGACCGCCACCAGATGTTCCTGGAAAATGTTTAGGATCCGAGTCAACAGACGAAATTCCCATCAAACTTTTATTAATCAGAAGGCATTTTTGTCAAGCCCCGCCTGATCCCCTGGATGTGAGCAGGGGCCCGCTTGAGCTGCATTCCCCAGGCAGAACTGGGGGCTCGGGGGCTCCCGGAGGTCAGCCAGAGGGCATGCATGCCGCCCTGCGGTGTCCAGCCTGTCCCGGATCGTGTGACTTCAGATTGGTTTCCCACCCTCATCCCTCCTTTCCCCTCTCACCTCCACCCCCGGGGTGCCCGGGCAGGGCCCTGCGGGGCTGCGGCCTGTCGTTTCCGGAGGTTCTGGACAGCACGCAGTGGTGATCTCTTTTATGGGGTGGGAGGCTCGTAAAGAACCGAGAGCCCCACTTAAGAGCTGAGAAGCTTGGCCAGCTCCCCACGCAGAGAGCTGGGGGTGGGGGTGGAGGAGTCCCAGAGGGGGTCTCCAGAAATCAGCCAGGCTCTCCTGCCCCTCCCTGAGTAAACCAGCATGGGGTTGGGACCCTAGAAACCCCTGAGAACCCACCAAGCCCCCACCCATCCTCCCTGCGCTGCACCACCGGATACCCCTGCTTCCCACTGGGCGTCCTGCTCCAGAGCAGGAGCTCAACTGATGCTTGTAGGGAAAGGGAACAGACGAGAGAGGTGGGGTGCACTCCTCTCCTGGTTCCCCAAGAGGGGCTGGGGATCACAGATTTCTTGGGAGGGCTCCGGGAAGGGGAGGGAAAGCAGGGGAGGGAGGAGATAACTGAGAGTTTAACACTTTAATTCCACGAAGATATATGGGCTGCTTAAAAAAGAATTGTAGGCATGCATAGATGTATTTTGGCCAGTTCTGGGTTCTGGGGTCAGGCTGAGCAGGGGGTGGAGAGAGGTCTAAGAACGGGGGTCCCCACCGCTGGCTCTGGCACCCAGGGAGCGTCAGCTGGGGCCTCAGTTTCCCTTCTGTAAAGGGACAGGGGCCAGCCCCCAGTCCTGCACCCCGGCTGCCCTCCAGCCCCCAGCCCCTGCAGCGCCCTTGGCCGTGGAAGCTTCCTGACGCACTCCCGCCTTCCTGTTGCCGCTCCCGACCTTATCGAGGCTCTGCCGCCCTGGCTGGCCCGGCCGTGGCCCTTGCTGACTCATCCAGCCGCCTCTGAAGATGAATGGCCTGGCTTGGGAAGAACAGAATGTGATCTCCGCCTGGGGTTCTGTGCTGGCCATGGCCTCGTCGGGTGGGTCTGCTTTGCTCATTAAGCCTCGGTGGAGAGTTGCGACCCGGGGGCCTGGGTGGGTGGGTGTGTGCGGTGGGGAGACGCAGGACAGGAGGAGGCTGCTTTTGTGATTAACTGGGAGCTCCTGTCCGCCCCCAGCCCTGGGCCGCTGGGCAGGAATGGGAAGTCCATCCGGAGTGTGGGACGAGGAAGCCAGAGCTCCCAATGACGGGACCTGGGTAGGTGGGGTGGGGAGACCTGAGGCAGCCCCCACCTCTCTGTGCTGTGCCCTCCCCACTTGGGCCTCAGTTTCCTCTTCTTGTGAGGTGGTGGGGGCAGTGGAGGCCTGGCAGAGGAAGGTGGAGGGGGTCTTGCAGAATGGCCAGGGTCAGCAACCAGTTCCAGGATTGGGAATCAGGAGGTGAGGGGCCTTTGCAAGCCGCCCCTGTCTCCACCATCCATCAGGCCACAGCCTGGCCTGAGTCCACACCCATGGGTGCCCTGCAGGCGGCAGGGGGTGGTGCTTATTTTGGTAAGGAGACCTGAGGCTGAGGGTGCAGGGGTCCCGACAAGGCCTGCCTCCAGGGGGCCTCTGCATCCCTGCGCTTGGGACTTCTGTTCTCTGGAAGCACAGTTGACACCCTGTCCCGGCCCCGCCTGGGTTACTGCCAGCTTTTCCAAGGCATGAGTGGTGAATGAGAGCTTGGGAACTGCCGGAACCACGGGACTTGCCGGGGCTGGGGAGGCGGGCCCCTTTCCAAGGGAACTGAACACGGCCTTTGGGAACTCTTCTTAAAATTCTCTGGGGACACTGAAAGCATGGAAGGCCCCACAGAGGTGAGAGAGCAGGTGAGGGGTGGAAGGGGAGGGGACTGGTGGGTGAGGGGGGATGGGAGGGCGAGGGGGGGATGTGTGAGAGCTTGTGAGGATGGGAGAGGCTGAGGGAGGGAGAATGGATCTGGGTGGGTGAGAGTGGGCAGTGGCGGGTGGGGGTGGGAGTGTGAGGCCATGGTGGGGATGGGTGGGGGGTGGGGGTGTGGGGGAGGGTTAGAGTGTGTGTGGAGGGGATCTGTGGGGGATGTGGGTAAGAGTGGGTGGAGGGTGAAGGAGGGGGAGTGGAGGTGAGGCCACAGTGGGGGTGGGCTGGGGACTCTGCTGACCCCTGGGGGTCTTCGCTCGGCCCATGCTCATTGGAGCTCAGCTCTGTCTCTTCCGAAGGTCATAGCTGGTCACCCACACGCATTGAGCACCGACAGCATGCAGGACCCGTCCATGAAAGGGATGGGGGTGGAGAACAGACAGACCCCAACGTCACCAACCTCCTTTGTGGTTCTCTGAGCCTCTATTTACCACCCTGCAAAGGGTTGGCTGGGAACAGGGAACCCTGTTCACACCTTTGGCTTGTACAGTACGAGCAAATCCTGCATTGGCACACATGTATTTATACATATGCATGTAAATTCTCAACCAGCTTCGTGCGCTCCGACGCGGCTCCAGGACCTCCTGTCTCCTCTCCAGGCCTGGGTGCCCCTCACCCCTGGATCAGATTGGGGGATGAGGAATGAGGAAGAAACGGGCCTGGGTGGGCGAGAAGGGCGTGGAGACCCCAGGCAGGCATGGGTGGGGCGGGGAGAAGGGGTTCACAGGGAGAGCAGCAGCTGCAGCAGGGGCGGCAGCAGCAGGGCCAGGGGCGAGGGCACGGCCTGGGCCTGGGCGTCCTGGGCGGCTGCGACGTTCTCAGCGATCCAGTCGGAGAAGTGCGAGACGCGGGTGTAGACGTTGGGGGCTGCGCTGGGCAGGCACACCCTGCCCCGGCTCACCACCCCGAGCTGCAGCCACGTGCGGTTCACCTCGCACACCAGGGGGCCCCCGGAGTCACCCTGGGAAGAGGGGGTTGTGGGGAGACTGGGCAGGGCTGCCCGGGTTGGGGGCCGAGGTTACCCCGCCCCCGAGTGACGTCAGGCGGGGGCTGGGCCGAAGGGTCGCCCCGCCCAAGGCTCCCACCACTGCGGGACACTGATTACGTGCTTCAACTTGGCGGGCCTGGGCTGGGGGACCTGATCAGCCCCTGGGGAGGGTGGTGGGCACGGGCGACAGCGCCCTCCGCAGCCCCCCGGGCCTGGGAAAGTGAGGCCGGAGGCAGGCCCCATTTCCTCACCCAAAATAACACTGTTAGGGGAGGCTTGCCGGAGGGAACCGCCTTTTCCCCACCCCCCTTATCTTGCCCGGACACTCCCCGTTGCCAGTGCAACTCCCATCACCACCGGTGCGCATACATTGTTGCCAGACACCGTTACGGGAGCAACTCTCGCCCCTTTTCAATCAACCTCCGCGCCCTCTCAGAACCAATCCAAGCCTTTAACCTCTACAGCTACCCCGCCCTCTAAACGCCCGATATAAGCTTGTACTCTCCCCTAATAAACTCTCTTGGCTTCTTCACCCTAAAAGAACCATGTCCCGCCTGTTCCTTTCTCGCCGCCCTCCATACTTTGCACGCCTACGCCGGGGACCGGGCCCAGTCCCCCGCCTCGCCCTCGCCTCCGGGAAAGAGCCCCCGCCGCCGGTACCCTCCAAGCAATCCTGAGAGCCTAGGATTTGGCAACCGGCCGCCACCTCCCCCCCCCAGACGAGTCAACTGCGACCGCACACCACCCACATTTCAAGCTTAAAATCCAGAGGAGGGAGGGCTTCGCTCCCGCTCGACGTGATGGGGTCCTGCTCCCCAGAGATGCCCTCTCTGCGTGGGGCTGCCGCCTCCCACCCCCTTGGAGAGCTCGGTGTGGGTGGGGGGCATCCGGTTCATTTCCAAGCCATCCCGCCTTCAAGGCACCTTCCCCCTTCCAGGGAGCTCCGGCCATAGGGCTGTGGGAGGCCGTGGGGGGGCATGGGGGGGTAGGGCCGCTCCCACCGTGCAGGCTTTGGAGGCTCTGCAGGACCGTGGGGAAGCTGTGTGGTGCAGGGCCGTGCTCACCAGGCAGGCCATGGCTTTGTCCTTCCAGTTGGCTGCACACAGGGTCTCCCTGTGGAAGGGGAGGGCCTGGCTCAGGTACAGCTGGCAGTAGGTGTTGTTGACGATGAACACCTGGGCCTCCTGGAGGGTCTTCACAGGATCATCTGTGCAGAGAGGGGCTGGCGCTGGGCTGGCTGTGGGGTGACCCCCCGGCTCCCGCCTGGGGCAGCCTGCAGGACACCCTCCCTCCCCTTGCTCCCTGGCCTGCACGTGTCCTCTCAGCCCAGGGCTTTCCTGGGGGTGGGGGTGAGCGGACCATGGGGTCGAGACCGCGCTGGTGGCCACCGGGTGCCTTCCATCTGATGGGGGCCGGTGGGGGGGGGTGTGTGGGGATGCTGATAGGGAAACGGAATCACAGAGAGGTCCAACTGCCTTCCCCAGGGTTTGGCCCAGCAAGCGGCTGAGCTGGGACTCCAGTGCCTTCTGCCTGCCTCGCAGCCTCTGGAGTGAGACATCTCCACGACCTGGGGAGAGAACAAGGGAGCCACGGGAACCCACACGGAGACATAGGGGTGCAGGCTCAGGGTCTGCAAATAAGTCCTCTCTAGCGTCCATCTCCTTGGCTCGGAAGCGAGGGCCCTGCACCCTGCAGAGTGGCACCGCCGAGAGGGTACAGGGGTGCCGGGCCACTGCGGGGGATGCAGTGGTCAGACTTGAGGCCCCGGCTGGGTCTTGTCTGGGGGGTGGGGGTCTTGGAGCTTGGGGAGGACCTTCTTGGCACATCCCCTTTTCTGAGTTGCGAGATTTGCGGCTGAGGGTGCCTGTGCAGATACTCACCCACACTGATGGAATACAACAGGGTGCAGAGTGCAGGGCCAGAGGTGGGGGGCAGGAGGAGCAGATGGTACCCCCACCCAGGCTTGACGCGGAGGGATGGTTGCAGTGGGGCCAGGGGAGGGACCATGCCCAGTTCCTCACTCCCCCTCCACCCCCACCAGGAGCCCCAGCAGTGCAGCTCCAGCCTTGCCCTCACCTTCGTCCTGCACCTGGCCCCAGCCGGTGATCCAGCACTCGCCCAGTGGCTGCATCTGGAAGGATGGCGGTGGGAGGCTGACCGGACGCACGACAGACGAGAACTGCACAGCCCTCTGCAGCTGCACCAGGGCGATGTCCCTGGCGTGCGTCTGCCTGGGCGAGTACAGAGGGTGCTGGATGAACCGCTTTATTCTGGCCGTCTGGCTCCTCCAGGGCCTCTTCTCGAGGTTGGTGTAGCCCATGAGGACGTGCAAATGCTTGGCGTCGATGGATCTGCGGGGATGGGGGCGGCTCACTTCACCAGCAGTTGCGCCCTGCACCTGTTATTCTCCCACCTGTACCTGGGGTCCCGTGGAGGGTCCCACCTGGCTGCCCACCCAGGCTTCCCCAGTGGCTCCCAGCCCTGGGCATCCTCCAAAGCTTGCCTGCGTGCATCAACTCACCTGGGCAAGCTCCACTTAATCTGGGGTGGGTGGCTTAGGTAAAACCGCCCCTCACCTCATTCCCAGAGTGCCCCCTGCTTGTAACCCATGTGCTTTCACATCTCCACCTATCCTAATCTTTACTTTGTACACATCAGGAGCAGCAGGTATCTGCTGCAGAGATAAGCAAGCTGCTGCAGGGAGAGGAAGGGGCTCACCCAGGACCCCTGAGCTGCCCCGGGAGTGAGAGGGTAGCCCAGCCCACGCCGCCCCCTCCCCCGGCCCCTGCAGACTCACTTGGGGAGGCAGTGGGCAGCCGTCAGCACCCAGCGGGGGCTGAGGATGCTGCCGCCGCAGATGTGGCGGCCCTTGTACTGCAAGCTGACCTGCCAGGGCCACCTGCCCGGAGGAACGTCCTGGCCCCCGGTGATCTTGCCTCCCGTGTCTACGGCACAGCTGCACCCTGGGGGTGGGATGGGGGTGTGGGAGAGGAAGACCACCCTACTTCATCAGCATGCAGCACGCAGGAGCTCTCCATCTTAAAGAGAAACCTGCTCTCAACCCCAGGGCCGCTGCCAGCTGTCGTCGCCACCCTCCTTGCTTTGCTTACCCACCCCCATGTGAGCCCCTCGGACACCTGTGGTCCTTCCCTTTGTGGAGCTGCAGGCTGGGGTGCAGGTGGGGGGAAGGTGGCGGGGAGAGGGTGGCAGGCATGGACAAGTCTCACTTGCAGGCAGCAGCAGCAGCAGCAAGATTAGGGACCCCCGCAGTGCATCCATTGGGGAGAGGGGCCCAGAAGGCTGCCCTGGGACGAGCCGCCAGCCTCACTCCGAGACGGTGCCCCCCGGTGTGCATGGATGCTAGCGCCCCAGGGTCGGCCGGCACAGCGCCCCCTAGTGCCCAGTTCTCCCAGGGAGGCCCCTGTGAGCACCCCTGCCCGGGCTGTGTCCCTGACTCTCATTGGCAATGCGTGAGGTCTTATGATTTAAGATACACAGGCTGTGCACATGTTTCTAGGTGGTTAAGATGGACAGGCCGTGCACTTGTTTCTAGGTGGTTAAAATGCACAGGCCATGCACATGTTCTAGGTGGTTAAGATACACAGGCTGTGCACAAGTTTTCTGGGTGTTTTATATACACAGGCTGTGCACATGTTTCTAGGTGGCTAAGATACACAGGCTGTGCACATGTTTTCTAGGTGGTTAAGATGCACAGGCTGTGCACACGTTTTCTAGGTGGCTTAGATGCACAGGCTGTGCACACGTTTTCTGAGTGGTTAAGATGCACAGGCTGTGCACATGTTTTCTGGGTGGTTAAGATACACAGGCTGTGCACATGTTTTCTAGATGGTTAAGATGCACAGGCTGTGCACATGTTTTCTGGGTGGTTAAGATACACAGGCCGTGCACATATTTTTTTGGGTGGTTAAGATGCACAGGCTGTGCACGTGTTTCTAGGTGGTTAAGATACACAGTCTGTAAGCTTGTTTTCTAGGTGGTTAAGATACACAGGCTGTGCACATGTTTCTAGGTGGTTAAAATGCACAGGCTGTGCAGATGTTTCTGGGTGTTAAGATACACAGTCTGTGCACTTGTTTTCTAGGTGGTTAAGATACACAGGCTGTGCACATGCAAGGTGATTAAGATACACAGGCTGTGCACACATTTCTAAGTTGTAAGATATACAGACTCTACTTGTTTTCTAGGTGTTTCCCCAAGTGCGGTCGCAGTTGATTCGTCTGGGGGGGGGTGGCGGCCGGTAGCTAAATCCTAGGCTCCCAGGCTTGCTCTGAAGGTACCGGCGGCGGGGGCTCTTTCCCGGAGGCGAAGGCGAGGCGGGGGATTTGGCCAGGTCCCCGGCGGGGGGGCGTGCAAGGTGTGGAGGGCGGCGAGAAGGAACAGACAGGACACGGTACTTTGAGGGATGATGAAACCAAGAGAGCTTTATTAGGCGAGAACACAAGCTTATATTGGGCGATTAGAGGGCGGGGTAGCTATAGAGGTCGAAGGCTTGGATTGGTTCAGAGAGGGCGCGGAGGTTGAATGACAAGGGGCGGGAGTAGTTTTGGTAACTGCGCATGCGCACTGACGGTGGGGAAGTTGCTCTGGCAATGGGGAGTGTCAGGGGCAAGATAAGGGGGTGGGGAAAAGGCGGTTCCCTCCGGCAAGCCTCCCCTACGGTGGTATTTTGGGTGAGGAAATGGGGCCTGCCTCCGGCCTCACTTTCCCAGGCCTGGGGGGCAGTGGAGGGCGCTGTCGCCCGTGCCCACCACCCTCCCCAGGGGCTGATCAGGTCCCCCAGCCCAGGCCCGCCAAGTCGAAGCACGTGATCAGTGTCCCGCATTTCCCCCTTTTTTCTAATTAAAGGAAGAAGCTTACCGGAGAGGTCCGCCAAAGGATGAGGGAAGGGGAAGGTTGGGGAGGGGAAAAAGGGTTGACGGTAGCTCAGCAAGGCTGGAGCTCAGCGTTGGTGTGGCACCCGGGTGCTCGACAGGAGCCTTGTTGCTTGCGGGATGGACAAGGATGGGAGGTTTAAAGTTGGAGGTTCAGATAAACTGGAGCTCGAGGTTGGTGTGATGTCCAGGCGATCGAGAAGGGCCTCGCGGTCGGCGGGTTGACCGGTGGCGGTGAGGTTGCGGAGGGTTGGTTGTCATCTTGGAGTAGGGAGCGTCAGAGGTGGCGAGTCGCTGGTACTGGATTTGCACGAACGAGGAAAAAATAGCATCTGTTTGTTTTCTTACAAGTTGGACGATTCTGCGGATAATGCAGGGTCCTAAAGTGAGAGCTAGAATGATCATTAGTAGGGGGCCGAGGAGAGGGAGGAGGTAAGGGAGGAGGGGGGTAAAGATGTGGGACCAATAGCTGGTGGCTTCACGGTCTTTTTTGCGTTGTTCTAGTCCCTCTCGGACCTTTTTTAGGCTGTCCTCGGCGAGACCTGTGGAATTGGCATATACACAGCACTCTTCTCCTAGGGCGGCGCAGAGGCCTCCCTCTTTGAGAAGGAGAAGGTCGAGACCTCGGCGGTTTTGGAGCACTACCTCAGAGAGGGAATTGACAGAATTTTTAAGATGGGAAATAGCGTCTTGTAGGTGACGAATGTCCTCGTCAACAGCCGCCCGGAGGTGAGTTAGGGCGGAGCCTTGACTGGCTAATGCAGCGATTCCGGTGCCAGCGCCTGCAAGACCTAGGAGGGAGGCAATCGTGAGAACGGTGATGGGCTCTCGCTTTTGCAGTGGGGCAGGAGCTGCAGTTGTTTCCAGGCGGAGGAAGAAGTCTTCCTCACTGTGGTATAGGACCCTAGGGATGAGGACAATCAAGAGGCAAGTTTCATGAGTTGTATTGAGGGTTTGTACATTAAGGCAGGGGGTAAGTCCTGTAGAGGAGCAGAGCCATTGGGAGGAGTTGTGGGGAATAAGAAACTTGGCAGAGCTGCTGGGAGAGGAGTAGTTGGCACAAGCTGTGAGGCTGGGAGAGTTACTCGAGCGAGGGCGGATGCACTTTCCTGTAAAGGAGACTGAATGAAAGGTTAAGGGGACGGCAGAGGTATTCCAATTGCATTCCGAAGGGCTGTCCTCTGTGTTTTCTGAAAAAGAGAGGTTGGAGGCGACCGGCTCATACAGGGGGGAGGAAGTGGAGAGGCAAAGCCAACAAGAGGAGGTGAGATTGGGGTTGGAGGAATTCACTGAGGTGAAGGCCGCTTGGATAAGGTCGAGGAGGGGAGAGGAGTAACGAGAGGGGGGTAGGAAAGGTTGGGGTGGTGGTGTTGGCGATGCGCTGTTTGTAGCTGAGGTGCGGTTTCCGGATGCACTGCTTGTACTTGAGGTGCGGCTGGAGGGCTGTGGACTAAGAGGGTTAATGACTTTATTAGGACCAATGGCAGAGGGGTTTTTTAGTACAGCCTCCTTTTTTATTAATATAAGGGAACCCGGGTCGGTCCCTTTTATGTAAATCCAAAAGCCCCAAGTTTGACCGAGGAGCCAAGAGGGATCAGCAGGGAGCTGCACGGTGAGATTTAAATGTGAGCAGTCACCTGTAGGTGCAGTGTGGTGATAACCTCCATAGATACCCCAGGTAATGGGTTCTTCAGGAGGCTGGCAGTTCAGGGGAGCCCATTTTAGAGTTAGGTAAAGATCAGTGGTGTAAGGCTTCCAATAAGTGGCTAATGTTTCACATCCCCAGTATGCACAGTAATATTGGTTGGGAGTATTACAGTAAGGTTTTCCAGAGTTTGAGGATGGGCACATGTAATATTGGGCTTGATTCCAACCAGTGGGGCGTACTAAAGGAGTGGGAAATAAATCAGTTGCGTTGACAAGAAAAGAAGGTCGCCCTGCTGTAACTTGGGTTTGTATAACTGTGGAATCTTCCCATCGTGCCAAGGTCCATTTCCAAGGTTGGTGGGGGGAGTGGGGCTGAGAGATGGCCCGGGTAGAAGAGGCGAGAGCCAACATGATCGTAAGAAGGGAAGCAATACTAGGGTGAGGGTTGTGGAGGTGTAGGGGGCTGGCTTTTGCCTGCCTATAGAGGCGTATAATTTCTCTTATCTCTATATTCTCTGGGGTCTCACTCGGGCTGGGGTTCAGGCTCAGGTGTACTGTTGTCATCTGGTGCACCAGGCTGCGGAGACGACGGCGTTCTCGTCTCGTTAGACGCTTGGTTGCTGGTGGCGGGCCGGATTGCCCTTCCTGGGATCCAGATTGGTTGTGCTGCATCATCTGGGAAAACACAAGCAAACCCGCGCCCCTGGGCGAGGAGTGGGGAGGGACCCTTCCAGGCATTATTCTCTGGGTCCTTCCAGTAAACCATTGGGGCCTGGGTGGGCCTATACGAGGGCCCCCAATGTTTATGTAGGGGCGAAAGCCCTTCTTTATTGAATGTGAGTTGCGGTCGCGGTTACTGCTTCTAGGGGGAGGGGCGGCCGGTAGTTAAGCCCTCAGCTCTCGGGGCTGCTTAAAGGGTACCGGCGGCGGGGGCTCTTTCCCGGAGGCGAGGGCGAGGCGGAGGACGTGGCCGGGGTCCTCGGCGGGAGGCGTGCAAGGTATGGAGGGCGGCGATAGGGACAAGACACTCTTCATCCAGTAGGAGTATGCGCCAAAGAGATTTATTCAGGGGTGATTACAGGATATATAGGCTGGTAAGAAGGGCAGGGCTGGAAAGGAGGTGAAGTAGCCTTAAATGGCAATACTGAAGGGATAGGGGCTAGGATTGGTTCTGAGAGAACGCCGGAACCGTTGCAGCGGGGCGGGGGTAGTTCTGGCCACGGTGCATGCGCGCTGGCGGTGGCAGGAGTGGCCTTGGCACCAGGGAGTGAGTGGGTAAGATAAGGAAGTGGGGAAAGGGCAGTTGGGAGAAAGGCGGTTTCCTCCGGCAAGCCTCCCCTGCCAGTGGCATTTTGGGTGAGGAAAAGGGAGCTGCCTTGACCTCGCTCCCCAGGCTCGGGGGGGCTGCAGAGGGCACTCACGCCCGTACCTACTACCCTCCCCAGGGGGTGATCAGGTCCCCTGGCCCAGGCCTGGCAAGCCGAGGTACAAGCTCAGACACCCGCAGTGAGTAGATTAAGGTGAATAAGGGCTGCTATGATAAGGTCCCCTGGAGTTGCCTGGGGGAGCATTGCCCTTTCTTTTTCAATTTGTGTTTTTAAGCGGCGATGGACTGCTTCCACAATGGCTTGCCCCTGTGGATTATAGGGGATGCCGAAATGATGGGTGATGTTATATAACTGAAGAAAGGCCGCAAAGGAGGCACTGCGATAAGCAGGCCCATTGTCCGTTTTTAGGTCCCAGGGGACTCTCATGAAGAGAATTCCTTGTCTTAGGGCCTTGATACAGTGTTTGGCCGCTTCCCCGGCAAGGGGGACTGCATAACACATGGCCGAGAAGGTGTCAATTATTACATGCACATATTTGAGGCGTCCAAAGGACGGAACGTGAGTTACGTCCATTTGCCATCTAGAATTGGGTTTTAGGCCTCGTGGGTTGACTCCCTGAGGTTGCAGGGGGCCAAGCGGCGCAAAGGGCGCACAAGTGGCACAATTGCGGACAAGATGTTTACAGGTGTCTAGGGGGAGGCCACATAAATGATGTAACGAGGTAGCCGAAAAGTGAAACCTGGAATGCAATAACTTGGCCTGGTTAACAGCATCCCCTGGAGGGGCTGCCGTGTGGGTTAGCATAGCTTGGATATTTTGAGCTGAGACCGCTTGGTCTACTATACTGTTACCATTAGCCAAGGGCCCCGGAAGGCCTGAGTGACTACGAATGTGGCTAACGAACCAAGGATCCTGTCTATACTCTAAGATGCTTCTGAGGTCAGAAAGTGCTTTATCGATGGCCAAGTTCCCGGGGAAAAAGGTGGAAAATGCGAGGACTCGGCAGACCTGATACGTGTAGAGGCTGTCTGTGAAAATGTTTACTGGGTGGTTGCAGTGGGCGTTTAGCGCGTATGACACCGCCAGAATTTCCCCCACTTGAACTGAATGAAGGTTGACATAACTGAATAGGCGGGGTTCCGGGAGGTCCTGAGAATAAGAGAGGAAGGCAAAACGGGTTTTGGAGGCGTCAGTGAAGACGGTAGTGGCACCCGGGATGGGTGCAGAGGAGGGGAAAGGATGGAAGGGGCTGCGGAAGGGAAGCTTGGCGAGTCCCTGTAACAGCCGATGGCTAGGATAGTGGCAGCTGAATTCCCCATGAAATCCTTCCAAGAGGATTTGCATGTCCGGGTTGTCACGTATAAGCAGGCGGGTTTGGCCTGTGTCTAGGGGCCAAACAATTTTTTCTGGCGGCTCTCCGAATACATGAACAGCCAGGGTGACTAGATCTGAAGCTAGGCTGATCCAGAGCCGCACTACGGGGCAAATTTTCCTAAGCCGGCTTTTAGCAGGGTGCACCCAAAGCAGAGGGCCTTCCTGCCACAGGCAGCCCATGGGTGTGCCGGGCGTAGGAAGGATGAGTGCTATAAAATTACCCTCTTTAGTGCTAAACCTGTTAAGACAACAGGCAGCAAGTGCCTTGTTAATAGCGGCAATGGCTTCCTTTGCCTCTTGGGTGAGTTTAATGCGCCGAGAGATTGCTAGCGGCGGGGCTTCAGGAACACTCAGCAGCATAAAAAGTGGTTGGAGCTGCGCGGTGGTGACCGGCAACGCAGAGCGGAGCCAATTGATCTGACCGCAGAGCTGTTGAAGCTCAGTGATAGTGACCCGATCCGGTATGTCCAGCTGGGGAGCGGACGGGGTAATAGTCTTATCAATACTAAACCCTAAGAAGGCTAATGGTGGCACAATTTGAACTTTATCGGGCTGAATCGTAAGGCCGAGGTCAGCTAAATTAGTAATGAGGTCTTTAAGGATTAGAGGAAGTGCCTCGGCGTCCTCAGAGGCCACCAAGATGTCATCCATGTAATGGATGAGCATGGCCCGCTTTCGCAGGGGGGCCACTGCGTGATTAACATACATTTGGCAGATGGCCGGACTGTTACGCATCCCTTGAGGGAGGACTTTCCATTGGTACCTGCTAGCCGCGCCCGCGTGATTGGGGACGGGAACTGTAAAGGCAAAGCGCGGGCGGTCTTGCTCATGTAGTGGGATGGAAAAGAAACAGTCTTTGATATCAATGGTGGCTACATGACAATGGGCTGGGATGGCTACCGGATGGGGGAGGCCAGGCTGCGGGGAGCCCATGGGAAGAATATGCTTATTGATTTCCCGCAGATCATTGAGGAGCCTAAATTTCCCTGTGGCCTTTTTACGAATAACAAACACTGGCGAATTATAGGGACTAGTAGAAGGCTCTATGTGGCCAGCGTCCAACTGCTCCTGGACAAGGGCTTGGAGTGCTACTAATTTATGCGTGGGAAGGGGCCACTGCTCCACCCATATAGGTTCCTCAGTATCCCACTGCAGAGGAACGGGCGCTGGAGGTGTTAAACGAGCAGTGGCGCACATTATTGGGGGGGCTGCGCGGTAAGCACTGCCCCAAAAGCGGCAAGGATATCACGGCCCCATAAAATTTGGTCTATGGTGTGCAGAAATAACGGGCGGAAGGTGCCTGAGTGGCCCTCTTCATCTTCCCACTTAATGGGTCTCATGGCCTGAAGAGAAGTAGAGGTACCGGTGGCTCCCACTACCGAGGGACCATCGAGAACCATGCACATGGTGGCATACTGAGCGGGCATGCAAGAGACTTCTGCCCCTGAATCAAGCGTGCCCGTATACCATTGTCCCTCTATTCTTAACTTACGAGTAGGCTTTTCCGGAGTGATAGGGACTGTCCAGAGAAGCGCTTTGCTGCCGGTGAAATGATTAATTTTATTAGAACTGGCCGGCAAGCTGCCTCTTAGGGGCGGGGCTGAGGCTCGCCCCGCTTGGAGTTTAAAGCGTGCTCAGTGCCCTGGCGCTGACTGCCGTCAGGGCACCATGGATAATAGAAGTTTTTTAAGCTATCCTTGCTAAGATCTCTGGGCCTGCTCTTGCAATCGCGCGCCCAGTGATAGCCACGCTGGCAGCGGGGGCAGGGAGTGGGAGGAGGGCGCCCATTGCGCTTCATGTAAGGCGGGCGTTTGACCTCCGCATTGGGGCACTCCCGGGCAAAATGACCGCTCCGCCCGCACTTAAAGCAACCGGTGGTGGTGGCTAAGGCGGCAGTGACAGTGCCAGAGACAGCCTGGGCTAGGGACGCGGTAGCAGGGTCAAAGGCGCTGCAGGCGAGAACCCAGTCATTAAGAGTTTTTTCTCGCAAGGGGAGAATGGCTTGCTTACAGGGGGAGTTAGCCCCTTCTAGAATGAGTTCCCGGGTGAGCGCTAGCTGGGCTTGGGGGTTGGTAACTTTTCTAGCACAGGCTTCCTCAACTCTGGAAACAAAAGTGGCGAAAGGTTCGTTTGGCTCCTGGAGGAGCTTGGTAAAGTTGTCAGGTCGACGGGCAGAGCAGTTGGCAAACGCGCGTAAGGCGATGCCTCTGAGGACAGTCCAGAAGGCAGCAGGGGCATTAATATAAGCAGACGCATTTAGAAACGCTCCAGTGCCCAAATAGGCTTCGGGGGGATGATAGACTCCAATGGTCGCGTCTTGCTCACTTTGCTTAGCTGCCTCTGCCTGGAAGTGAGCACGCCAGTCAACAAACTGACCTGGGTTAAAAATTGAACGGGCAAGCGAGGCCCAGTCTTGGGGGAGGCAATAGTTCATGGCGAGATCCTGCAATATTTGGGAAGCATATGGGCTACCTAACCCGTCCTCCTTGACGGCCCTGCGAAGCTGCTTGACAGTATCTAAATCAATGGGATACCAGTCGTACGGTTTCTGTGGGGTGGGGATAGGGTTAAGAGGAAAGCAGCGAAAAGCACGAGAGAAAGGAGGACGCGCTTGCAGAGGGCTTGGCGCGGGAGTGGGGGTAGAGGGAGTGTTGCCCCAAAGGTTGCCTTGAGGTGTAGAAGGCAGCCAGGGGTTGTTAGCCGGTGGGGTGGGAGGAGCGGCGGCAGCTGCCGGCAGCGGCTCCGAGGGGGAGCACGCCGGAGGGGGAGGCGGAAGTGGGAGGCCCCAAGTGTCGCAAGATGGCGGCGCGGTAGGTGTGGCCAAGACACAAGATGGCGGACCAGCCCCGCCCTGTGAAAGGGCGGGGTCCAAGGCACAAGATGGCGGACTAGCTCCGCCCTGTGAAAGGGCGGGGTCTAAGGCATAAGATGGCGGACTAACTCCGCCCTGCGGAAGGGCGGGGTAAAGCGCATGCGGCTTCTGACCTAGCTTAAGGCTGACGTCATCGCCGGAGCATTTCCTCCCTTCGATAGAAGAAGAAGGAGGAAGTTCGCCATCTTGGCATGGCGCAGTGTTATTTTGTTTTTTGGGAGTCACGTCGAGCGCGTTGTTAAGCTGCTCGACCAGGGACTCCGTGTCCGAGTCGTGAGTTGAATTATTATCGCTATCTGAATCTGTTGTTCGGGTTGATAGGGCCTCCTTAGCTTTAATGGGGCCTCGATCAGGGGGGAAGGAGCCTTGAAGGCAGGAGCGGATGGTTATTAAGGTGGGGAGCAAACCGGGAGGGAAGCGCTTGCCCTCATGTTCCATGGCGTTGGTGACCCGATCAATAAGGTGATCATAAGTAACAGGGTCCCAAAGATGGCAAGTGGTGAGCCATGGGTTAAAAGGCAGCAGGAGGTCCCAGTATACTTGCAACTGCCGGACAGATACTTTACAGCGGTGTGTGTCTAGGAGACCCGCCAAAGCACGAACCTGGGGTGCTTGTCGTGCTGATAGACGATTACCCATAGCGAAGAAGGAAAAGAGGAAAAAAGAAAAGAAAAAAAAAGAGGATAATTAGTGAGTGAAGAAAATGAGATAAATCGTGGCCGCAAGGCCGAAGGAGACGGCGAGAGCAGAAAGCAGGACCCTGTGGCAGCGTGAGCAATCTGGGGGGGCGGTTGCAAAGAGGCAGAGGGCACCAAACAAAGAGACAAAGGCACAAAGGACTACAGCAAAGTAATGGAGGGGAAGAGGGAGAGCGCTAGGAGGAATGGGGGTCATAGAAGAAAAGGACGAGAAGCAAACGGAAGAATGGGTAGTGGGGAAGGGAGGAGCGGCTTCGGAGCGGCGAGGAAGAGGCGGCCCCTGATGCGGAGCGGCGAGGGAGAAGCGGCTCCGGGAGCGGCGAGGGAGAGGCGGCCCTTACCTTGCAGGCGAGGAAAAGGAGAGCTGGAGAGGCGTCCGGGCGAGCGAGTGGCTTCACGGGACCGCTGCGTGGAGAGGACTTCCAATTGCAGTGCCCCACGTTGGGCGCCAGTTGCGGTCGCAGTTGATTCGTCTCGGGGGGGGTGGCGGCCGGTAGCTAAATCCTAGGCTCCCAGGCTTGCTCTGAAGGTACCGGCGGCGGGGGCTCTTTCCCGGAGGCGAAGGCGAGGCGGGGGGTTTGGCCAGGTCCCCGGCGGGGGGGCGTGCAAGGTGTGGAGGGCGGCGAGAAGGAACAGGCAGGACACGGTACTTTGAGGGATGATGAAACCAAGAGAGCTTTATTAGGCGAGAACACAAGCTTATATTGGGCGATTAGAGGGCGGGGTAGCTATAGAGGTCGAAGGCTTGGATTGGTTCAGAGAGGGCGCGGAGGTTGAATGACAAGGGGCGGGAGTAGTTTTGGTAACTGCGCATGCGCACTGACGGTGGGGGAGTTGCTCTGGCAATGGGGAGTGTCAGGGGCAAGATAAGGGGGTGGGGAAAAGGCGGTTCCCTCCGGCAAGCCTCCCCTACGGTGGTATTTTGGGTGAGGAAATGGGGCCTGCCTCCGGCCTCACTTTCCCAGGCCCGGGGGGCTGCGGAGGGCGCTGTCGCCCGTGCCCACCACCCTCCCCAGGGGCTGATCAGGTCCCCCAGCCCAGGCCCGCCAAGTCGAAGCACGTGATCAGTATCCCGCACCCAAGTAGTGTTTTTTTCATGTATGCTTTTCTTGTTTTATTGGTGGTAGCTGTTAGGTTCAGGGTTCGATTAGTAAATGGTGGTGTTTTAAAAAGTGTGTTTTCTGATGGCTCATGGATAAGATGGAAATAAATTTTGTTTCTTGGGCTCAAGTCCAGCCACCTTGTTAAATTTCCTCAGAATTTCTTTTCAAATTTAGGGGATTAAAAAAATTGTCTTTCCATGGTGAATTTCTAATGGAATTGTTTTATGGCCAGAGACCTTGTCTACATGGTACATTGCGGTCGCAGTTGATTCGTCGGGGGGGGGGGGTGGCGGCCGGTTGCTAAATCCTAGGCTCTCAGGATTGCTTGGAGGGTACCGGCGGCGGGGGCTCTTTCCCGGAGGCGAGGGCGAGGCGGGGGACTTGGCCAGGTCCCCGGCGGGGGTGGCGTGCAAAGTATGGAGGGCGGCGAGAAAGGAACAGGCGGGACACGTTTCTTTTTAGGGTGAAGAAACCAAGAGAGTTTATTAGGGGAGAGTACAAGCTTATATCGGGCGTTTAGAGGGCGGGGTAGCTGTAGAGGTTAAAGGCTTGGATTGGTTCTGAGAGGGCGCGGAGGTTGATTGAAAAGGGGCGAGAGTTGCTCCGGTAACGGTGTCTGGCAACAATGTATGCGCACTGGTGGTGATGGGAGTTGCACTGGCAACGGGGAGTGTCCGGGCAAGATAAGGGGGTGGGGAAAAGGCGGTTCCCTCCGGCAAGCCTCCCCTAACAGTGTTATTTTGGGTGAGGAAATGGGGCCTGCCTCCGGCCTCACTTTCCCAGGCCCGGGGGGCTGCGGAGGGCGCTGTCGCCCGTGCCCACCACCCTCCCCAGGGGCTGATCAGGTCCCCCAGCCCAGGCCCGCCAAGTTGAAGCACGTAATCAGTGTCCCGCAGTACATGTCACTTGAAATGTATTGAAAATTATTGTGGGGTTAAGAGAGGGTCGATTTTCATGAAAATTGCACTCTGTAATTGCTGGTGCAGAATTCTGTTGCTGTCCATTAGATTTAGCTCACATGAAGGGAAAGCTTTACAGGGCCAGTAAGGACCCTCCCTCCACAATGGGTTTCTTTCCAAAGGCTCCTAGCTCAGATATCATATACCTAGACCAGTTTTATTTTTTCTAATATTTGTATGATGTTTCTTTCCATGTGGTTTTGCCATAAACTTCTCACTGTCTTATTATTTTAAGTGCATTTCTTAAAAGCAGCATATAGACCAGGGTTCATGGGCGTAAAAAAATAATAACCCGTTTGACAACCTCTTTCAAGGAGTAAGTATAGTCCCTTTGCATTTACTGTGCTTATTGATATATTTGGACTTGTTTCTGCCATTTCACATTTTGATTTGCATTTTTACCAATTTTGAGTTTTCTTTTGTTCTTTCTTGACTTATTAAATACAGATTTTTGTTTTATCACAATATTTTTTCCCTTATTGATTTCTCCTTTATATATATATATTGGTTTGAATTTTATATATATTGGTTCCTTTCTTTTTAAGTTGTGCCTTATGCTTGTTTGGATTTATTATGTACTGCAGGAAAGCCATGTGCTTTTTTTTTTAAATTCATTTTTATTGAGATATATTCACATACCATGCAGACATACAAAATGTACATTCAGTTGTTCACAGTACCATTATATAGTTGCATTTTCATCACCAAAATTAATTTTTGAGCATTGTCATTACCGCACACACAAAAATAATAATATTAAAAATTAAAGTGAAAAAGAACAATTAAAGTAAAAAAGAACACTGGGTGCCTTTTTTTTTTTTTTTTTTGTCCCCATTTTTCTAGTCATCCTTCCATACACTGGACAAAGGGGAGTGTGGTCCATGTGGCTTTCCCAATCACATTGTCACCCCTCATAAGCTACATTTTTATACAATCACCTTCAAGATTCATGGATTCTGGGTTTGATAGTTTCGGGTATTTACTGCTAGCTATTCCAATTCATTAGAAACTAAAAAGGGTTGTCTATATTGTGCGTAAGAGTGCCCACCAGAGTGACCTCTCTGCTCCTTTTGGAATCTCTCTGCCACTGTAGCTTATTTCATTTCCTTTCACATCCCCCTTTTGGTCAAGAAGATGTTCTCCAGCCCATGACGCCAGGTCTAGAGTCCTCACCGGGAGTCATATTCCACGTTGCCAGGGAGATTCACTCCCCTGTATGTCAGATCCCATGTAGGGGGGAGGGCAATTATTTCACCTGCCGAGTTAAGCCATGTGCTTTTAATCCAATCTTGTGGGAGCAGACCTGTTGTGGGTGGGACCTTTTGATTAGGCTGTTTCCATGGAGATGTGACCCCACCCATTCAAGATTCAAGGTGGGACTTAATCCCCATGCTGGAGCCCTCTATGAGAGGAAAAAAAGGCAGAGATATTTTGAAGAAAGTTCAGAGAAGCTAAATATGAAATCCAGAGTTTGCCCCTGGGAGAAGCTAAGAGAGAGGCTAAGACAGAAGCCCAGAGACATTTTGGAGAAAGCCGCAGGAACCAGAAGCTAAACCCAGGAGAGGCCCAGCAGACTTTGGCCAGGTTCCTTCCCATATGACAGAGGAACCCCAGATGCCATCAGCCTGTCTTCAGAGAACTTACCGTCCTATTGATGCCTTAATTGGGATAGTTTTCGTGGCCTTGGAACTATAAATTTGTGAACTAATAAACCCCTATTGTAAAAGCCAACCCATGTCTGGTATACTGCATTCTGGCAGCTTTAGCAAACTGAAACACCCCTTGAACTTTTTTTTATTGTGCTAACAAAAACAAACACATAATTTCTCATTTAGATCATTTTTTTAAAAATTCTGCTTAAAAAACTCCAGTGGCTTTTGAAATTTCTGAATACATTCTGAAACCAAACTGTGTCCTAAAATTCCTTAAAAATATGGTCCCTGCATGCCTCTCCTTCCTTGGCTATTTTTCTTCAAGCTGTGCTTGTCTTTGTTTCTTTCTTTCTCTTTTTTTAAAAGGCAGCTTTTTTGAGATATAATTTACAGAATACAAAGTTCACCTGTTTAAAGTGTACAATTCAGTGACTTTAAAATATTTATACAGTTGTGCAACCAACATCATGGTCTGATTTTAGAACATGTTTAGCATCCCTAAAAGAAGCCCCATCTATATCCATTAGCAGTTATTCTACATGTCTTCTGTGCCGGTTTGGATGTATTATGTCCCCCAAAACTCCATGTTCTTTGATGCATTCTTGTGTGGGCAGATATATTAGTGTTGATTAGGTTGGAACCTTTGGATTAGGTTGTTTCCATGGAGATGTGACCCACCCAACTGTAAGTGATAACTCTGATTAGATAATTTCCATGGAGGTGTGGCCCCGCCCATTCAGCATGGCCTTGATTGGTTTACTAGAGCCTTAAGTATGCTCAGACAGAAGGAGCTCCCTGCTGTAGCTGAGATAGACATTTTGAAGATGGCTATTGGAAGCTGATGCAGACATTTTGGAGAACACCATTTTGAAAGGCAACCTGGGAGCAAGCAGATGCCAGCCATGTGCCTTCCCAGCTAACAGGTTTTTTGGACGCCAATGGCCATCCTTCAGTGAAGGGACCCAATTGTTGATGCCTTACCTTGGACACTTTATGGCCTTCAGAATGTAACTTTGTAACCAAATAAATCCCCTTTATAAAAGCCAGTCCGTTTCTGGTATTTTGCTTAATGCCAGCATTAGCAAACCAGAACATACTCTATGCTCTGGCTCTAGGCAACCACTTGGCTACTTTCCCTCTTGATAGATTCGCCTATTCTGGACATTCTGTGTAAAGGGGATCATATGATGTGTGGTCTTTTGGGCCTGGCTTTGCTCACTCAGCATGTTTTCAAGGTTCATCCATGTTGTAGCACACAGCAGTACTTCATCCTTTTTGTCTCTGAATAATATTCCAGGTGCGGTATACTGCATTTTGTTTATCCATTCGTCAGTTATTGGACACTTGGGTTGCTTCCACTTCTTAATTATTATGAATAATGCTGCCATAATAAAAAGTTAATGGATGTACATTTATATTTCTCTTTGGTATATAATTAGGAAAGGAATTTCTGACTCCTATTGCAACTCTATGTTTAGCATTTTGAGAAACTGCCAAACAATTTTCCAAAATCCCTGCACCGTTTTATATCCCCACCCCAATACACAAGGGTTCCAATCTTTCCACGTCCCTGCCAGCACTTGTTAACAACTGTCTTTTTTATAAGAGCCGTTCCAGTGGATGTTAAGTGGTCCGGCAGTTTGGTTTTGACTTGCATTTCCCAAATGACTAATGATGTGAAGCATCTTGTTATGTGCCTAGTAAACCATTTGCAAATGTCTATTTCAGTGATATTAATTACATTCCTGTTTTGTGCTACCATCACCACCATCCATTATCAAGACCTTTTCATGATGCCAAACAGAAACCCCATACCCGAAACTCACTGTACCCCTCTCCCCCAGCCCCTAGTAACCTCTAATTTCCTTTCTGTCTCTATGAATTTGCTTATTCCAGATAGTTCATGTAAGTGGAATCGTATAATAGTTGTCCTTTTGAGCCTGTCTTATTTTACTCGACAAAATGATTTCAAGGTTCATCCAGATTATAGCATGTGTTAGAAGTCCATTCCTTTTCACATAAGAACAATACTCCATTGTATGTATATACCACAATTTATTTAGCCATTCATGAACACTTGGGTTGCTTCCACCTTTTAGCTATTGTGGTTAATGTAGCTACAAACATTGGTGTACAGTGTTGGGCGTACATACCTAGAAGTGGAATTGCTGGGTCATATGGTAATTCGATGTCTACGTTTTTGAGGAACCCCCAAACTGTTTCCCAAAAACAAACTCCCAGCACCGTTTGTTGAAGAGATGATTCTTTCCCTGCTGTGTTCTTGGTACCATCTTGAAAATCAATTGACCATAGATGTATGTGTTAATTTCTGGACTCTCAATCTGTTCCACTGATCTATATGTCTATTCTTATTTAAGTACCATACTGTTTTGATTACTGTAGCTTTGTAGTTATTTTTTTCTCTATGTTAGAGAAGCTGTGGGTTTACAGAGCAATCACGCATAAAACACAGAATTCCCATACATCATCCTATTAGTAACACCTTGTGTTGGTGTGGAGCATTTGTTACAACTGATGAAAGCACATTTTTATTATTATACTATTAACTGTAGTCCATGGTTTAATTAGGGTTCACTGTGTAGTACAATTATATGGATTTATTTTGAAATTTTTATTCTGTTATCATATATACAACCCAGCATCTCCCTTTTTAACCACATTCAGATGTATGTTTCAGTGCCATTAATCACATTCACGATGTTGTCCTACCATCACCACCACCACCCATTACCAAATAGGAACTCTGTATATTTTAAGCCTTAACTTCCCATTCTCTACCCCCATCTTGTCCCCTGATAACCAGTATTTTAGATTCTGACTCCTTGAGTTTCTGTAGAAGTTTTGCAATCAGAAAATGTGAGTCCCTGATTTTACCCTTCCTCAAGATTGTTTTGGCTATTTGGGATTACTTGCAGTTCCATATGAACTTGAGCATTGGTTTTTCCATTTCTAAACAAACACAGAACAATAGCTTTTGGGAGTTTCTGTTTTTTTACTCTTATTGTGGCAACATACATGCAACATAAAATTTCCCATTTTATCCACTCTCAAGTATACGATTCAGTGGTACTAATTATATCCACAATGTTGTGGTACCCTCACCACCGTCTATTACCAAAGCTTTTGTATCACCCTAAACAGAAACTCGGTACCCATTAAGCATTAACTCCCCATTCCATACTTCCCCTGCTCTGGTAATCTGTAAATCTATTTTCTGTCTCTATGAATTTGTGTATTCAAGTTATTTCATGTGAGTGAAATCATACTGCATTTGTCTTTTGTACTCAACATGATGTCTTCAGGGTTCATCTATGATGTAGCACGTATCAAGACTTCATTTCTTTTTTATGGCTAAATAATATTCCATTGTATATAGACACCACATTTTGTATATCCACTCATCTGTTGACCACTTGGGTTGCTTCCACTTTTGGCTATTGTGATTAATGTTGCTATGAACATTGGTGTACAAGTATATGTTTGAGACCCTGTGTTCAATTCTTTTAGGTTTATACCTCAAAGTGGGGTGCCAGGTCATATGGTAATTATATACAGGCACACCTCATTTTATTGTGCTTCACAGATACTGTATTTTTTACAAATTGAAGGTTTGTGGCAATCTTCCACAAAGCAAGTCTATGGGCGCCATTTTTCCAACAGCATGTACTCATTTTGCGTCTTTGGGTCACTTTTTAATGAAGGTACGTACACTGCTTCTAGCCATGATCAGGGGTAAGCCTTTTGAATAGACACTTGCCCAACCAGTCTGCTGGCTGGTTGGCCTGCAGGAGTTGGTCAGCTGGTTGCCTATATTTTGGATGAATTTCACCTCCTCATTTGGGAAATGGCTCTCCAAGAAATCAGAGATGAGAGTCTCTGGTGGCAGATCCCAGGGCATGGAGATCCAAAAGGACCTGGTTTAGGTTCTTCTCTAGGGCAAGGGCACTTCCATTGCATCCAAGGTTTCACCCCACTCATCTTGGGATAGGGAAGAGAGTGTAGCCACCATGCAGGTTTTGTATCTTCAAGAGATGCTCAGTGCCCTCGTGCTTCTCCATCAACTCCCAGAAGAAGTGGTCCACATCCTTCAGAGTCACATCATCATGGCTGAAATAGAAGCCCAGACACAGGGAGGTGTAGTAGGCCCACAGATCCAGGTTGACCAGATGACTGGACAGAGACCGCCACTTCAGCAGAATAATTCTGATGGATCTGGGAGCTCACGGTTTGTTGATAATGAGGAGCTAACTACACGTGTGTGCACACACAGACACAGTATTAGCAGGTGCCAGAAGCAGGAGATGGCCAAGAAGATAGTCCTGGAGTTTCAACTGAAGAGGAAGTGGGAGGGTGGTCCAAGGCTGAAGAGGAGGTGATAGAATAGCAGCTCTTCTGGCTCTTCTCTCTGCCTGCAACCCTCTTCCTGAGATACCTGCAAGATCAATTCACATCCCTCATGTCTTTGCTCAAATATCACCTTGTCAGTGAAGGCTACCCTATTTAAAATAACAACCCCTCCCCTGTCACCTTGCTCCTCCTTACACTACTGTATTTCTTTTCTGTGGCACTCATTGCCCTTTCACAAAGTGTATAATCTGCTTATCACCTTCATTGTCTCTCCTCTCCCATTAGAGTATCAGCCCCACAAAAGTAGAGGTGTTTTTGATTTTTATTCAGGCATATGGTAGGTGCTTGTTCTGGTTTGCTAATGCTGCCATCATGTAAAATACCAGAAATGGATTGGCTTTTATAAAGGGGGTTTATTTGGTTACACAGTTACAGTCTTAAGGCCATAAAGTGTCCAAGGTAAGTCATCAACAATAGGGTACCTTCACTGGAGGATGGTCAATGGTGTCCGGAAAACCTGTGTTAGCTCAGAGGGAATGTGGCTGGCATCTGTTTGGTCCCAGGTTGCATTTCAAAATAGCATTCTCCAAAATGTTGCTCTTGGGGTGTTTTGTCCTCTCTTAGCTGCAGCTGCTCTTCCAAAACGTCACTCTCAGTTGCTCTGAGGTCCCTCTGTTTGTGAACTCTTTTTATAGGACTCCAGTGAACTAACTAATCAAGACCCACCCTGAATGGGTGGGGCC
Source organism: Choloepus didactylus (assembly GCF_015220235.1). Taxonomy (NCBI): domain Eukaryota; kingdom Metazoa; phylum Chordata; class Mammalia; order Pilosa; family Megalonychidae; genus Choloepus; species Choloepus didactylus. The sequence continues at coordinate 5,081,064 of NW_023637579.1, forward strand.
AAATTTCCATGGAAATATTCAATCAAGAGGTCACACCCTAATCGAAGTTGTCACTCACAGTTAAGTGGGTCACATCTCCATGGAAACTCAATCAGAAGATTCCAACCTAATCAACACTAATACGTCTGCCCCCACAAGACTGCATCAAAGAACATGGCTTTTTCTTGGGGACATAATATATACAAACTGGTACAGTGCTCAGTAAATTGTTAATCTCAGATTATTCTTAAGGGTGTGTTGTCTCTTTTATGACATATTCTGATTGGTTATTGCTGGTGTAAACAAACGAAATTCAATTCAGTCCATTGCCCTTGCACACAATTCTTAGTATTCTGCTGATTTTCCCATGGATTTTATTGACAATTGCTTTTTATTTGTTTCTGGAAGATGATTATATAATCTTAAGTAATGACTTTTTTCTCATCTTAATCCTTTACAATCATAAAATTTGGCTAGTGATTCTAATCTTTCCCAATCAACTGTGATGTTTGGCATTCAATTTTTGTCAATTTTTAATGAATATATTTCAATTTGTGAGTTTTGGGGAATAGGTATCCCATTCACATGGGCAAAAAATCATAAGAAACAAAAGACAAAGAGTCAAAATCAGGTGTCTGTGCTGGTTTCGATGTATTATGCCCCCCAAAAACACCATGTTCTTTAATGCAGTACTGTGGGGGCAGATGTATGAGTGTTGATTAGGTTGGAATCTTTGGATTAAGTTGTTTCCATGGAGAGTGACCCACCCAACTGTGGGTAATACCTTTGATTAGATTATTTCCATGGAGGTGTGGCCCTGCCTGTTCAGCCTGGGTCTTGATTAGTTTATTGGAGCCCTATAAAGCTAACAAACAGAAGGACCTCAGAGCTGCTGCAGCTTAGAGAGAAATTTTGAAGCCGGCCATTGAAAGCTGCTGCTGACATTTTGGAGAATGCCATTTTGAAATGCAACCTGGGAGCAAGCAGAAGCCACTCATGTGCCTTCCCAGCTAACAGAGGTTTTCCGGATTCCAGTGGCCTTTCTCCGGTGAAGGTACCCTATTGTTGATGCCTTTCCTTGGACACTTTATGGCTTTAAAACTAACTTTGTAACCAAATAAACCCCCTTTATAAAAGCCGATCCATTTCTGGTATTGTGCATAATGGCAGCATAGGCAAACTGGAATAGTATCCTTTACATCTCTTCCTTAAATTAGGCACTGCTCTTGGCTTTTGTACATAAATAAGCATGAATATATGAATAGATGAAAGAGTTCCTCTTCTTCAGGCAAATTTGTTTTGTCTTCTTCATTACAGTTCATAGATATCAGCAGGCTCTTACCTAAATATTGCTTAAAACTGGGGGCACCACGGACCCAGCATCGTGTGGCTGGGAAAGCCTTCTGGACCAAAAAGGGTGGGTGGGTGGGGAAAGAAAAAAAATAAAATTTCAGTGGCTGAGGGATTTCAACTGGAGTTGAGAGGTCACTCTAGAGGGCATTCTCATGCGCTATGCAGATATCCCTTTTTAGTTTTTAGTGTACTGGAATAGCTAGAAGGAAATACCTGACACTGTTGAACTGCAACCCAGTAGCCTTGATTCTTGAGGATGATTTTATAACTATGTGCCTTACATGTGTGACAGTGTGACTGTGAAAACCTCGTGGCTCATACTCCCTTTATCCAGTGTACAGACAGATGAGTAGAAAAGTGGGGACAAAAAGTAAATGAATAATGGGGTGGAGGAGGGGTATGAGATGTTTTTGGTATTCTGTTTTATTTCCATTTTTATTTTTTTATTCTTATTTTTATTCTTTGGTGCGGTCGCGGTTACTGCTTCTAGGGGGAGGGGCGGCCGGTAGTTAAGCCCTCAGCTCTCGGGGCTGCTTAAAGGGTACCGGCGGCGGGGGCTCTTTCCCGGAGGCGAGGGCGAGGCGGAGGACGTGGCCGGGGTCCTCGGCGGGAGGCGTGCAAGGTATGGAGGGCGGCGATAGGGACAAGACACTCTTCATCCAGTAGGAGTATGCGCCAAAGGGATTTATTCAGGGGTGATTACAGGTTATATAGGCTGGTAAGAAGGGCAGGGCTGGAAAGGAGGTGAAGCAGCCTTAAATGGCAATACTGAAGGGAGAGGGGCTAGGATTGGTTCTGAGAGAACGCCGGAACCGTTGCAGCGGGGCGGGGGTTGTTCTGGCCACGGGCATGCGTGCTGGCGGTGGCAGGAGTGGCCTTGGCACCAGGGAGTGAGTGGGTAAGATAAGGAAGTGGGGAAAGGGCAGTTGGGAGAAAGGTGGTTTCCTCCGGCAAGCCTCCCCTGCCAGTGGCATTTTGGGTGAGGAAAAGGGAGCTGCCTTGACCTCGCTCCCCAGGCTCGGGGGGGGCTGCAGAGGGCACTCACGCCCGTACCTACTACCCTCCCCAGGGGGTGATCAGGTCCCCTGGCCCAGGCCTGGCAAGCCGAGGTGCAAGCTCAGACACCCGCAATTCCCCTTTCTTTTCTAATTAGAGGAAGAGGCTTTACCGGAGAGGCCCACTACGGGTGAGGGAAGGGAGAGGTTAGGGAAGGGAAAAAGGGGTTGACGGTGGCTCAGCGAGGCTGGAGCTCAGTGTTGGTGTGGTGCCCGGGCGCTTGACAATGGCTTCGCTGCAGCGGGCTGGGTGAAGGTGAGGGGTTTAAAGTTCAGGGGTTTAGAGAAGCTGGAACTCGAGGCGAGAACGATGTTCAGGTAATTGAGAAGGGTCTCGCGGTTGGCGAGTCGACCGGTGGCGTTGAGGTCGCGGAGGGTTGGCTGTCATCTTGGAGTGGGGGGCGTCAGAGGTGGCGAGTCGCTGATACTGGATTTGCACGAACGAGGAAAAAATGGCATCCGTTTGTTTTCTTACAAGCTGGACAATTTTGCGGATGAGGCAGGGTCCTAAGATGAGAGCTAGAATAATTATTAATAAGGGGCCAAGAAAAGGAAGGATGTATGGGAGGATGGGAGTGAAAAAACTGGACCAATAACTGGTGGCTTCACGATCTCTTTTACGCTTTTCTAGTCCCTCTCGGACTCTTTTTAGGCTGTCCTCGACGAGACCTGTGGAATTGGCATAAACACAGCACTCTTCTCCTAGGGCGGCGCAGAGGCCTCCTTCTTTGAGGAGGAGAAGGTCAAGACCTCGGCGGTTTTGGAGCACTACCTCAGAGAGGGAATTGACAGAATTTTTTAGATGGTGAATAGCGTTTTGTAAGTGATGAATGTCTTCGTCAACAGCCGCCCTGAGGTGAGATAGGGCGGAGCCTTGACTGGCTAGTGCAGCGATTCCGGTGCTAGTGCCGGCAAGACCTAGGAGGGAGGCAATTGTAAGGACGGTGATGGGCTCTCGCTTTTGCAGTGGGGCAGGAGCCGCAGTTGTTTCCAGGCGGAGGAAGAAGTCTTCCTCGCTGTGGTATAAGACCCTAGGGATAAGGACAATTAGGAGGCAAGTTTCTTTATATTCACTGATGACATTCGTGCTGAGACAGGGGGTAAGTCCTGTAGAGGAACAGAGCCATTGGGAGGAGTTATGAGGAATGAGAAATTTGGCAGAGCTGCTGGGAGATGAATAGCTGGCACAGGCAGTGAGGTCGGGAGAGTTACTGGAGCGAGGGCGGACGCACTTTCCCGTATAGGAGACTGAATGAAAGGTCAGGGGGACGGCAGAGGTATTCCAATTGCATTCCGAGGGGCTGTTTTCTGTGCTTTCTGAAAAGGAGAGGTTGGAGGCAACGGGCTCGTATAGTGAGGAAGAGGTGGAGAGGCAGAGCCAGCAGGATGAGGTAAAATTGGGGTTGGAGGAGTTTACTGAGGCAAAGGCGGCTTGGATGAGGCTGAGGAGGGGAGAGGAATAACGAGAAGGGGGCAGAGGAAGCTGGGGTGGTGGGGTTGGCGATGCGTTGTTTGCAGCTGAGGTGCGGCTGGTTGGAGCTGAGGTGTGGCTGGAGAGCTGTGGAAAAAGGGGGTTAATGACTTTATTGGGACCTATGCCAGAGGGTGTTTTTAAAGCAGTATTTTGGTATGGTTGGCTTACAGCCTCCTTTTTTATTAGAATAAGTGATTCTCGGTCGGTTCCTTTCTCATAGATTCTGAAGCCCCAAGTTTGACCGAGTAACCAGGAGGGATCAGTGGGGAGCTGCACTGTAAGATTAAGATGTGTGCAGGATCCCTTACTTTCTTGGCCGAGCCAGTTAACAGTAGGGAGTTTGCACCCTGTAGGGGTCCACTTTAGGGTAAGGTAATGATTAGGAACAGGAGGCTTCCAATTAGTGGTTAATGTTTCACACCCCCAGTATGCACAGTAGTACTCGTTGGGGGAATTACAGTACGATTTTCCAGGATTTGAGGATGGGCACATGTAATATTGGGCCTGAGGATCACTTACCTTTTTAGCGCAGGTTTCTTCGACTCTGGAGACAAAGGTGGCGAAAGGCTTACTCGGCTCCTGGAAGAGCTTGGTGAATTTATTAGGCTGACAGGCAGAGCAGTTGGCAAACGCACGTAAGGTGATGCCTCTGAGGATAGTCCAGAAGGTGGCAGGGACATTAATATAAGCAGACGCATTTAGAAATGCTCCAGTGCCCAAATAGGCTTCAGGGGGATGATAGACTTCAAGGGCTGCGTCTTGCTCACTTTGCTGAGCTGCTTCTGCCTGGAAGTGAGCACGCCAGTCAACAAACTGACCGGGGTTAAGAATGGAACGGGCAAGCGAGGCCCAGTCTTGGGGGATGCAATAGTCCATGCCGAGATCCTGCAGTATTTGGGAAGCATATGGGCTACCTAACCCGTCCTCCCTGACGGCCCTGCGAAGCTGCTTGATAGTATCTGAGTCAATGGGATACCAGTCATACGGTTTCTGTGGGGTGGGGGCAAGGTTAAGAGGAAAGCAGCGGAAAGCACGAGAGAAAGGAGGACGCGCTTGCAGAAGGCTTGGCGCGGGAGTGGGGGTAGGGGGAACGTTGCCCCAAGGGTTGCCTTGAGGTGTAGAAGGCAGCCAGGGGTTGTTAGTCGGCAGGGTGGGAGGAGCGGCGGCAGCTGCCGGTAGCGGCTCCGAGGGGGAGCTCGCCGAAGGGGGAGGTGGGAGTGGGAGGCCCCAAGCATCGCAAGATGGCGGCGCGGTGGGCGTGGCTAAGACACAAGATGGTGGATTAGCCCCGCCCTGTGAAAGGGCGGGGTTCAAGGCATAAGATGACGGACTAGCTCCGCCCTGTGAAAGGGCGGGGTAAAGCGTATGCAGTTTCCGGCTCAGCTTAGGGCTGATGTCATCGCTTGGATTTAATGGGGCTTCGATCAGGGGGGAGGGAGCCTTGAAGGCAGGAGCGGATGGTTATCAAGGTGGGGAGCAAGCCGGGAGGGAAGCGCTTGCTCTCATGTTCCATGGCGTTAGTGACTCGATCAATAAGACGATCATAAGTAACAGGGTTTCAAAGATGGTAAGTGGTGAGTTATGGGTTAAAGGGCAGCAGGAGGTCCCAGTACACCTGCAGCTGCCGGACAGACACTTTACAGCGATGCGTGTCTAGGAGACCCGCTAGAGCACGAACTTGAGGTGCCTGACATGTAGATATACGATTACCCATAGCTGAGGGGGGAGGAGGGGGGGTTACTTCCGAGCCGGGCCGGCCTGGCTGGCGGGGAGGAGGAGGAGGAGTTGTTTACCGAGCAGAGAGAATGAGATAAACTGTGGCCTTGAGGCCGAAGGAGACGGCGAGAGCGGAAAGCAGTGCCCTTTGGCAATGGGAGCAGTCAGGGGGGGCGGTTGCAAAGAGGCACACGGCGCCAAATGAAGAAATAAAAATACAAAGAACTACAGCACAGTAATGGAGGGGAAGAGGGAGAGTGTTAGGAGGAACGGGGGTCATAGAAGTGCGCATACAAGAGGACGCACACTCCTACTGGACGAAGAGAGCGTGGGGGAAAGGAGGAGCGGCTTCGGAGCAGTGAACCTCCTACGGCTCCGGAAGCGGCGAGGGAGAGGCGGCCCTTACCTTGCAGGCGAGGAAACGGGAAGCTGGAGAGGCGTCCGGGCGAGCGGGCGACCTGCCAAACTGTTGTGTGGAGATGCTTCCTCACACGGGGCACCAGTTGCGGTCGCGGTTACTGCTTCTAGGGGGAGGGGCGGCCGGTAGTTAAGCCCTCAGCTCTCGGGGCTGCTTAAAGGGTACCGGCGGCGGGGGCTCTTTCCCGGAGGCGAGGGCGAGGCGGAGGACGTGGCCGGGGTCCTCGGCGGGAGGCGTGCAAGGTATGGAGGGCGGCGATAGGGACAAGACACTCTTCATCCAGTAGGAGTATGCGCCAAAGGGATTTATTCAGGGGTGATTACAGGTTATATAGGCTGGTAAGAAGGGCAGGGCTGGAAAGGAGGTGAAGCAGCCTTAAATGGCAATACTGAAGGGAGAGGGGCTAGGATTGGTTCTGAGAGAACGCCGGAACCGTTGCAGCGGGGCGGGGGTTGTTCTGGCCACGGGCATGCGCGCTGGCGGTGGCAGGAGTGGCCTTGGCACCAGGGAGTGAGTGGGTAAGATAAGGAAGTGGGGAAAGGGCAGTTGGGAGAAAGGTGGTTTCCTCCGGCAAGCCTCCCCTGCCAGTGGCATTTTGGGTGAGGAAAAGGGAGCTGCCTTGACCTCGCTCCCCAGGCTCGGGGGGGCTGCAGAGGGCACTCACGCCCGTACCTACTACCCTCCCCAGGGGGTGATCAGGTCCCCTGGCCCAGGCCTGGCAAGCCGAGGTGCAAGCTCAGACACCCGCACTTTGGAGTAATGAAAATGTTCAAAACTTGATTGTGGTGATGAATGCACGACTCTATGATGGCACTGTGAACAATTGACTGTAACTGTGGATGACTGTATGGTGTTTGCATGTATCTCAATAAAATTGCATTAAACAACCTGGGGGCACCAGATTTCAAGGTCATTGCTCTTTTTAGGAATGTACTTCTTTACTGACTCATTTTCAGTGTTGCTTATTGTTCTAGCTTGCTAATGCTGCCAGAATGCAAAACACCAGAGATGGATTGCCTTTTATAAAAGGGGGTTTATTTGGTTACACAGTTACAGCCTATAGCCATAAAGTGTCCAAGGTAACACATCAGCAATCGGGTACCTTCACTGGAGGATGGCCAGTGGTGTCCGGAAAACCTCTGTTAGCTGGGAAGGCACGTGGCTGGTGTCTGCTCCAAAGTTCTGGTTTCAAAATGGCTTTCTCCCAGGATGTTCCTCTCTAGACTGCAGTTCCTCAAAAATGTCACTCTTAGTTGCTCTTGGGATATTTGTCCTCTCTCAGCTTCTCCAGAGCAAGTCTGCTTTCAATGGCTGTCTTCAAACTGTTTCTCATCTGCACCTACTCTCTCAGCTTCTGTGCATTCTTCAAAGTGTCCCTCTTGACTGTAACTCCTCTTCAAAATGTCACTCTCAGCTGCCCTGAGTTCCTTCTATTTGTCAGCTCATTTATATGGCTCCCCTGATCAATGCCCACCCTCAATTGGTGGGGCCACACCTCCATGGAAATTATCTCATCAGAGTTATCACCTACAGTTGGGCGGGGCACATTTCCATGCGAACAACCTAATCCAAACATTCCAACTTAATCCCCACTAACGTCTGCTCCACGAGATTCCATCAAAGAATATGGCTTTTTCAGGGGGATATAATACATCCAAACTGGCACACTTATTTTTATAATAATAATTTTATTATCTTTATAATAGATGTGATATTTCCATTGGGTTTCATTAGGCCTTATTGCTCAGGGAAGACTGGCTGCAGGTGTGGGAGCCTTCCCTTTCATTGGGTATAATTGTTTGAACCTAATTCAAGCATACTTGGTTCTTGTCTTTGCTTGCTGCACAGCATTCATCCTGAGACTGTCTTCTATTGGATTTCACATTTCCTCTTTTTTTTTTGTTGGTTTACTCCCTCATTTTGGTTGGGTATATTATCTGGTAGCTTTCTGAAAAAAGAGTACATAGGAAGTAAATTTATGGAGATACTAAATAGCTTAGAATGTCTTTATGTTATCCTCAGCTGAATAATAGTTCAGCGGAGTTCAAAGTTGGAAAGTAAATTGGAGAAAGCATAGCCCTATTGTCTTCCTCCGTGGATCTTCTAGAATAATCTCAAGCCATTCTGATTTCTGACAATTTGTAAGTGACTTATTCTCTCTGGAAATCTTTAGCATCTCCTCTTTGTCCTCAGTATCCTGAGATACTGTTCTAATGTGTCTTGGATCAAGTTTCATCCATTTTTGTTCTATGCCTTTTCAATTTGGAAACTCATGCTTTTTCACCCTGGGATGTTGTTTTGGAATTGCTTCATTGATTAGTCCCTCTCTGCAGTTTTCTATGTCCTCTCCTTTGGGGATTCTTAGTTGTTGAATGTTGAACCTCATGTCCTGAGTGTTGCAAATTGTATTATTATTATTTTTTTTAGTTTCATCTCTTTGTCATTTTGATCTAGTTTCTAATAGATTTACTTAACTCTGGTTTCAGTCTCAATTTTTTTTTAATCTGCTGTATTATGTTTATAATTTCTGAGAGCTCTTTTTTGTTTTGTGAATTTTTGCTCTTTATGGTATTCTGTTTTTTTGTTTGTTTGTTTTTGTTTTTGTTTTTGATCTGACAGCTTCTCTTTTCTCTAGGAGGATATTAAGGATTTTCAAAAAGTTTTCTGCGGTCGCAATTGACTCGTCTGGGGGAGGGTGGTGGCCGGTTGCTAAATCCTAGGCTCCCAGGATTGCTCCGAGGGTACCGGCGGCGGGGGCTCTTTCCTGGAGGCGAGGGCGAGGCGGGGGACTTGGCCAGGTCCCCGGCGGGAGGCGTGCAAAGTATGGAGGGCGGCGAGAAAGGAACAGGCGGGACACGTTTCTTTTAGGATGAAGAAAACCAAGAGAGAGAGAGTTTATTAGGGGAGAGTACAAGCTTATATCGGGCGGTTTAGAGGGCGGGGTAGCTGTAGGGGTTAAAGGCTTGGATTGGTTCTGAGAGAGCGCGGAGGTTGATTGAAAAGGGGCGAGAGTTGCTCCGGTAACGGTGTCTGGCAACAATGTATGCGCACTGGTGGTAATGGGAGTTGCACCGGCAACGGGGAGTGTCTGGGCAAGATAAGGGGGTGGGGAAAAGGCGGTTCCCTCCGGCAAGCCTCCCCTAACAGTGGTGTATTTTGGGTGAGGAAATGGGGCCTGCCTCCGGCCTCACTTTCCCAGGCCCGGGGGGCTGTGGAGGGCGCTGTCACCTGTACCCACTACCCTCCCCAGGGGTGGATCCGGTCCCCCAGCCCAGGCCCGCCAAGTTGAAGCACGTAATCAGTGTCCCGCAGTTTTCCTCTCCCAGTGGAATCAGTTTACTCCAGGTTGCTCTTTTCTATTTGTTTTAATCTTTATTTTCCATGTTGGAGTCTTCCATGTCTGGTAACCCTTGGTGATTAAGACTCTTGCAATAAAAGGCTGATTGGAAACCATGGCATGATGATGGCCTGTTGACTTTAGCGGCACTGTAGGGGATATGGGTGAGCCATTTCCTGGGGGAAACCCCAATGTCAGTATCTTTAGGACTTTCCTCATGAGCTGGAAGCCTCTGTAGAAAGAGTCCTCTAAATATTTTTTTGTGGTGGTAAATCACATTGTTCCCAGCCATTCCCTCCCTCTATTTTAAGGTGATTCATACTGGCCATGAGACTTGAAGTGCCTCCTTGCAGGCTGAACATGTCTTTACTCCACTTTTGGGCTTAGGCCAATGGATTGTGATCAGAGGTGACTGTGGCCCTGTCCCTGATTTAAATGTGATGGCACCCTGTGCTTGCCTTCTGGGTTCCTTACCCTGTGATATGAAAATGCTGTATCTGAATGACACTACCCTATCACCCCAAGTCTTGGAAAGAAAGCCAGTCTGAGCAGAGCAAAGCAGAGCCACACTTGAAACCAGAACAAGAAGTAAAGATTCGACCCTGGAAGCCACTGAGATTTTTTGGTTATTTGGTATTCTGCAGCAAAACTAACCATCCCAATGGTTCTGGTAGCCTGATGCAGAAGGAGACTGGGAGTTTCAGCATCCAATATTCTGTATATGCACTGTCACTTAATCCCCAGGCTTTAGGAACCCAAGACCTGCACCGGGCCTGGCATCCCCCAATCTATATTCCCCCCATTTCACCCTCTCAAAGAACGAAACCCTGGATTTCCATTATGATAGGCACGGAGTTGGGGAAGGAATCTAGGCAACATTCCTGCATAAACAGCACTTCTTTCTTATAATCCTCTGTTCCCCTAATCGAGCTTCATGGTTTCATAAACTTCTCATCATCTCACATACTGTGTGTGTATTTTTCCCAGAGTATGAAAAGGACAGGTCTAGGTATTATGGGCCCAGAGGCTTACACAATTTCAGGGGCCTTCCGCAAGAAAAGAATTTAAAATTAAAAATTAAAACTAGGCACAAAGGTGAATATATATTTAGAGTCAGGAAAGACATCATGGCATTTTAAAATGTCAAAAACATTACAGAAAATTATTCTGGAAAAATTAGTAGTTTCATTCATTTCCTGACAACCCTTTATATGTCTTCTTTTCATACAGTGTCTAATCATACATTGACAACAACTGTTTTTTCTCTGATGTCCTTATAGCAGAAGTGGTCATTAGTTTAATGTTATATTTGTAAAGTCAGTAATTAATGGCTGATCACAAGGATATTTAAATTTTCTTCCAATGAGTTCATAAGATTCACTCCTTTTAATTATTATTAGCAAATAATCCAAGTGCCTACTCACTATTCTTATTTAAAATGTATTCTTTCCTCCTAACAATTATTACTTTTAGCATGTTCTGAATATATATATATTTTGGTTAGCACTTGCTTTTCAGTTTCAAAATAATTTTTTATTGGTTTCACTGCTCATCCTTTCTTGTTTTCATTTCATTAATATTTTTATCAAAATTCTCTCAAATTTCTTTTAATAAATAAAAGTTCAAATCACTTTAAATCAGGAATTTGTGATTTCTTGCTTGTTTCATTGGACAAACTTTATTTCAAATCGCCAGTTAAATGGCATATTCATGCTTTATCAACATTTTTAATAAATCCGGAGCATCTCATGTGTTTGGGTTTTTATTCCTCATCTTCAAAAACATATGTGTGTTCTTAATGTGTCATTGTATCCATGTTTCAGATGAATTTGTTTTACTTAGATTCTTTTAAGAAAAATATAAGATAATGGCTATAAAATGCTGCACCTACAAAACAACCCCCCAAACCAAAGCTTTGCAAATACCAAAGTCATCACGACTTAAGTCCTGTAAAGCTTGCTGTTTTTCTGATGAGAATAAATGACGGAGATGCCTGCTACAGCACATATGCCCTGTGTTTATTACTGGTTTTAGTGAGTGCTATGCCCAACTCCGGTAACAGCTGCAGTGTCACATGACTGACTGCAGGCTTCAATCCTTGGAAGTTGTTTCTCTCTTGAATAAAGTCCAGATAGATCATCAGTTGAAAAAGTTGAAAATCACCCATAGGGTTTCCATTACAATACAATAGCAGGGAGGGCATAATGCACACCAGGGTTTGCACATCTAGTATAGAATCTGCAATAATGAATGGTATTTGGCATCTGGTTTACATACTGGATTTACCACTTCATTTTGACCCCTGTACCCTTTATTTCAACTAATTTGCTATAAATGGTTTAAGATGGATTTGTTTTATACTTTTGATGTTTTCCATGTTTTCATGCAAAATAAGTGGTCAGAGTTACACAAGAGATCTATGATATATGTGACATTTCCATTATTTCATGTATACCACTTTTCATTTTGACCTCTGAAAGACAAATCTTTTAGTTAAAATTTAATTAGCACAACTATTCTTAGCGCTTCAAAATAATGTAATTATTCTTTCTTTTCAGGTCTTCAGGATATTTGTTGCTTATGTGTAACCCAAGTAAGCCCAGCTTTTTGTGAGGTGTGGGGTCTTTATGACTTTGGAATGGTCTCAATATATTCCCCCATACTGGAAAAACTGTTTGATGTAAGTCATGTCTCTCTCATTAAAAATATTTTAAGACAAAACCATATATGAAAACTTTTATCTTGGAGTAAGGTAGCCAAGACCTCATATAAGTTTGACCATTCAAAAATTTTAAAAATTCAAGATGGAGGCATCTGGTCAACCAAATGGCAGCATAAGCTGCTCCAGGGTGGTGTTCCCCTACAGGAACTTTGAACAACTAGCAAAAACTGGCAGAGCCGTTTTCCTCGAAGTTCCAGAGAACAGCTAAAGGGTTGGAGTAAGTGAACCAGTGCCATATCAAGAAAATGCAACTTTCAAAATGGTAGGAGAGAAGCTTGTGGTGCCCTCATTGACCCCTCCTTTATCTCTCCCTGACATGGTGTGGGGCAAGCCTGTGCTCCAACTGTGGGTTCCTTGCTCTACTCTGGAGGGAGAATAGTAACCCCTATTGTCCTGTAGGCAAAGGCAGCTTGCTTACACCTAAAACACTTTAAGAAACAATTAAATTGAAGAAGACTAAAGCAAAAAATCATGGGTTTTTAAGTATAGAGTACCTAGGAGCAGAGAAAAGTCTATTTCGTAGGGAGTAGAAGGGACATTTGGATTCTTATACTTGGGAGAATTCCTAAGACCATGAGCAGGCAAAAGTTCAGTACAAGACATAGTAATCAGAAAAGACAGAGAGGACCCTGCAGGCCACTTTCACCTTGGGCTGATTTTCTTGATAGGAGGACTAAAATCTGAAGGAGAACACCAGCCAACACAGGGCAAATGTCCAAAAGTTTCAACTTAATCCCCACTAGTATGTCTGTCCCACAAGATTGCATCAAAGAATATGGCTTTTTTTCTGGGGGAAGAGTGAAAGGTGTTTTTGCATTGGTTTGTTTGTTTTTGTTAGCTCCTGGCACTCAAGGAAATTTCTGTCATATTGCTAGCTGGATACAAAATTAAGGAGCACACAGCCCAGAGACATTAAAATATTAAAATGTACACTGTGCAATAAAAGATTACAAGACAAACAAATAAACAAGACATGATGTCCCATCCAAAAAAACAAGATAGAAATTTCAAAACCATCAACAAAGAAGGCCAGACTTTGGACATAATGGGAAAGACTCAGAAAAAAAATGATCTTCAACAAGCTCAAGAAGATAAAGGAAAAAATGGAGAAAGAACTAAAGGATATCAGGGAAATGATGAATGAATGATATGAGAATCTCAATAAAGAGAGAGAAATTTCAAAAAAGCAATCAAATAGAAATAGTGCAGTTTGAAGACCACAATAACAGAAATGAAAAATTCCCCAGAGGGTTTCAACAACAGACTGGAGCTGGCAGAAGAAAGAATCAGTGAACTCAATTGAAATAATCAGGCTGAATAGCAGGAAAAAAAATGAATTTTGAAAAAGCAAATACAGCCTAAGAAACCTGTGGGACACTGTCAAGTGTACCAATATATTATGGGAGTCTCAGAAGGAGAAGAAAAAGAGAAAGAGCAAAAAGAATACTTATGAGAAGTAATGACAGAAAACTTTCCAAATGTAATTACAGATACAAACATACACATTCAAGAATCACAATGAACCCCAAACAGCGTAGACTTGAAGGGAACCACACTGAGGCACATAATAGGCAAACTGTTGAATGCCAAGGACAAGGAAGGAGTTCTGAAAGCTGCAAGAGAAAAGCAGCATGTTATGTACAAGGGAGTCCCAAAAGATCAGGTTCCAATTTCTCATCAGAAACCATTTATGCAAGAAGGAAATGGGATGAAATACTTAAAGTGCTGAGAGAAAACAATTGGCAACTATGCTGGTTTGAATGTATTGTGTCCCCCAGAAAAAGCCATATTCTTTGATGCAATCTTGTGGGACTGACATACTAGTGGGGATTAAGTTGGAACTTTTGGATTAAATTGCTTGCATGGAAATGTGCCCCACCCAGCTGTGGGTGATAACTCTGATGAGATATTTCCATGGAGGTGTGGCCCCACCCATTCAGGGTGGGCCTTGATCAATGGAGCCATATAAATGGGCTGACAAACAGAAAGAACTCAGTGCAGCTGTGAGTGACATTTTGAAGAGAAGCTACAGCCAAGAGGGACACTTTGAAGAATGCACAGGAGCTGCAGATGAGAGACAGTTTGAAGACGGCCATTGAAAGCAGAGTCTTGCTCCAGAGAAGCTGAGAGAGGACAAATATCCCAAGTGCAACTAAGAGTGACATTTTTGAGGAACTGCAGCCTAGAGGAACGTCCTAGGAGAAAGCCATTTTGAAACCAGAACTTTGGAGCAGACGCCAGCCATGTGCCTTCCCAGCTAACAGAGGTTTTCCAGACACCATTGGCCATCCTCCAGTGAAGGTACCCAACTGCTGATGTGTTACCTTGGACACTTTATGGCCTTAAAGACTGTAACTGTGTGGCCAAATAAACCCCCTTTTATAAAAGCCAATCCATCTCTAGTGTTTTGCATTCTGGCAGCATTAATAAACTAGAACAGCAACCAAGAATTTTATATCCAATAATACTGCTTTTCATAAAATGAGGGAGAGATTAACACATTCTCAGATAAATAAAAACTGAGGCAGTTCACCACCTTTAGACCTGTCCTACAGGCGATGCTAAAGGGAGTCCTTTAGACTGAAAGGAAAGGACACGAGATAATGGATTGAAGCAGCACAAGGAAATAAAGGTAACCATATGGGTAATTATAAACGCCAGAACTATTGCACTGTGACTTTTTTTTTTGGTGTGTAATTTCACTTTTTTTTACTTCTACACATTCTAAAATGCAAATACATAAAAAGTACTGATAAATCTATGGTTTTGGACATATAATAATAAAGATATAATTTGTAACAAGTACAACTAAAAAGTGGGGTCAGAGGGGTATAGGAATAGTGTTTGCATATGCTATTGAAGTTGATAAATTAAAAATTATTGTTATAGATTTTGGATGTTAAAGTCTCATGGTACAACACAATGAGTGAACCCTGCGGTCGCGGTTACTGCTTCTAGGGGGAGAGGCGGCCGGTAGCTGAGCCCTCAGCTCTCGGGGCTGCTCAAGGGGTACCGGCGGCGGGGGCTCTTTCCCGGAGGCGAGGGCGAGGCGGAGGACGTGGCCGGGTCCTCGGCGAGAGGCGTGCAAGGTGTGGAGGGCGGCGATAAGGACAAGACACTCTTCATCCAGTAGGAGTATGCGCCAAAGAGATTTATTCAGGGGTGATTACAGGTTATATAGGCTGGTAAGAAGGGCAGGGCTGGAAAGGAGGTGAAGCAGCCTTAAATGGCAATACTGAAGGGATAGGGGCTAGGATTGGTTCTGAGAGTACGCCGGAGCCGTTGCAGCGGGGCGGGGGTTGTTCTGGCTATGGTGCATGCGCGCTGGCGGTGGCAGAAGTGGCCTTGGCACCAGGGAGTGAGTGGGTAAGATAAGGAAGTGGGGAAAGGGCAGTTGGGAGAAAGGCGGTTTCCTCCGGCAAGCCTCCCCTGCCAGTGACATTTTGGGTGAGGAAAAGGGAGCTGCCCTGACCTCGCTCCCCAGGCTCGGGGGGGCTGCAGAGGGCACTCACGCCCGTACCTACTACCCTCCCCAGGGGGTGATATCAGGTCCCCTGGCCCAGGCCTGGCAAGCCGAGGTACAAGCTCAGTCACCCGCAATTCCCCTTTCTTTTCTAATTAGAGGAAGAGGCTTTACCGGAGAGGCCCGCTAAGGGTGAGGGAAGGGGGAGGTTAGGGAAGGGAAAAAGGGGTTGACGGTGGCTCAGCGAGGCTGGAGCTCAGTGTTGGTGTGGTGCCTGGGCGCTTGACAATGGCTTCGCTGCAGCGGGCTGGGCGAAGGTGGGGGTTTAAAGTTCAGGGGTTTAGAGAAGCTGGAACTCGAGGTGAGAGCGATGTTCAGGTGATTGAGAAGGGCCTCGCGGTTGGCGAGTCGACCGGTGGCGTTGAGGTCGCGGAGGGTTGGCTGTCATCTTGGAGTGGGGGGCGTCAGAGGTGGCGAGTCGCTGATACTGGATTTGCACGAACGAGGAAAAAATGGCATCCGTTTGTTTTCTTACAAGCTGGACAATTTTGCGGATGAGGCAGGGTCCTAAGATGAGAGCTAGAATAATTATTAATAGGGGGCCAAGAAAAGGAAGGATGTATGGGAGAATGGGAGTGAAAAAACTGGACCAATAACTGGTGGCTTCACGATCTCTTTTACGCTTTTCCAGTCCCTCTCGGACCCTTTTCAGGCTGTCCTCGACGAGACCTGTGGAATTGGCATATACACAGCACTCTTCTCCTAGGGCGGCGCAGAGGCCTCCTTCTTTGAGGAGGAGAAGGTCAAGACCTCGGCGGTTTTGGAGCACGACCTCAGAGAGGGAATTGACAGAATTTTTAAGATGGGAAATAGCGTCTTGTAGGTGACGAATGTCCTCGTCAACAGCCGCCCTGAGGTGAGTTAGGGCGGAGTCTTGACTGGCTAGTGCAGCGATTCCGGTGCTAGTGCCGGCAAGACCTAGGAGGGAGGCAATTGTAAGGACGGTGATGGGCTCTCGCTTTTGCAGTGGGGCAGGAGCTGCAGTTTTTTCCAGACGGAGGAAGAAGTCTTCTTCGCTGTGGTATAAGACCCTAGGGATAAGGACAATTAGGAGGCAAGTTTCTTTATATTCATTGATGACATTCGTGCTGAGACAGGGGGTAAGTCCTGTAGAGGAGCAGAGCCATTGGGAGGAGTTATGAGGAATGAGAAATTTTGCCGAGCTGCTGGGAGATGAGTAGCTGGCACAGGCAGTGAGGTCGGGAGAGTTACTGGAGCGAGGGCGGACGCACTTTTCCGTATAGGAGACTGAATGAAAGGTTAGGGGGACGGCAGAGGTATTCCAAATGCATTCCAAGGGGCTGTTTTCTGTGCTTTCTGAAAAGGAGAGGTTGGAGGCAACGGGCTCGTATAGTGAGGAAGAGGTGGAGAGGCAGAGCCAGCAGGATGAGGTAAAATTGGGGTTGGAGGAGTTTACTGAGGCAAAGGCGGCTTGGATGAGGCTGAGGAGGGGAGAGGAATAACGAGAAGGGGGCAGAAAAGGTTGGGGTGGTGGGGTTGGTGATGCGTTGTTTGCAGCTGAGGTGCGGCTGGTTGGAGCTGAGGTGCGGCTGGAGAACTGTGGAAAAAGGGGGTTAATGACTTGGTTGGGACCTATGCTAGAGGGTGTTTTTAATGCAGTATTTTGGCATGGTTGGCTTACAGCCTCCTTTTTTATTAGAATAAGTGATCCTCGGTTGGTTCCTTTCTCATAGATTCTGAAGCCCCAAGTTTGACTGAGTAACCAGGAGGGATCAGTGGGGAGCTGCACTGTAAGATTAAGATGTGTGCAGGATCCCTTACTTTCTTGGCCGAGCCAGTTAACAGTAGGGAGTTTGCACCCTGTAGGGGCTCACTTTAGGGTAAGGTAATGATCAGGAACAGGAGGCTTCCAATTAGTGGCTAATGTTTCACACCCCCAGTATGCACAGTAGTACTCGTTGGGGGAATTACAGCACGATTTTCCAGGATTTGAGGATGGGCACATGTAATATTGGGCCTGGGGATCACTTACCTTTTGAGCGCAGGTTTCTTCGACTCTGGAGACAAAGGTGGTGAAAGGCTTATTCGGCTCCTGGAAGAGCTTGGTAAATTTGTTAGGTCGACAGGCAGAGCAATTGGCAAACGCGCGTAAGGCGATGCCTCTGAGGACAGTCCAGAAGGTAGCAGGGACATTAATATAAGCAGACGCATTTAGAAATGCTCCAGTGCCCAAATAGGCTTCGGGGGGATGATAGACTCCAAGGGCTGCGTCTTGCTCACTTTGCTGAGCTGCTTCTGCCTGGAAGTGAGCACGCCAGTCAACAAACTGACCGGGGTTAAGAATGGAACGGGCAAGCGAGGCCCAGTCTTGGGGGATGCAATAGTCCCTGCCGAGATCCTGCAGTATTTGGGAAGCGTATGGGCTACCTAACCCGTCCTCCCTGACGGCCCTGCGAAGCTGCTTGATAGTATCTGAGTCAATGGGATACCAGTCATATGGTTTCTGTGGGGTGGGGGCAAGGTTAAGAGGAAAGTAGCGAAAAGCACGAGAGAAAGGAGGACGCGCTTGCAGAAGGCTTGGCGCGGAAGTGGGGGTAGGGGGAGCGTTGCCCCAAGGGCTGCCTTGAGGTGTAGAAGGCAGCCAGGGGTTGTTAGTCGGTGGGGTGGAAGGAGCGGCGGCAGCTGCCGGTAGCGGCTCCGAGGGGGAGCCCGCCGAAGGGGGAGGTGGGAGTGGGAGGCCCCAAGCGTCGCAAGATGGCGGCGCGGTGGGCGTGGCTAAGACACAAGATGGTGGATCAGCCCCGCCCTGTGGAAGGGCGGGGCCCAAGGCATAAGATGGCGGACTAACTCCGCCCTGTGAAAGGGCGGGGTAAAGCGTACGCGGTTTCCGGCCCAGCTTAGGGCTGATGTCATCGCCGGAGCATTTCCTCCCCTCGATGGAAGAAGAAGGAGGAAGTTCGCCATCTTGGCGTGGCGCAGTGTTATTTTGCTTTTTGGGAGTCACCTCGAGCGCGTTGTTAATCTGCTCGACTAAGGACTCCGTGTCCGAGTCATGATTTGAATTAGTATCGCTATCTGAATCTGTTGGCTGGGTTGATAGGGCCTCCTTGGATTTAACGGGGCCTCGATCAGGGGGGAGGGAGCCTTGAAGGCAGGAGCGGATGGTTATCAAGGTGGGGAGCAAGCCGGGAGGGAAGCGCTTGCTCTCATGTTCCATGGCATTAGTGACTCGATCAATAAGACGATCATAAGTAACAGGGTTTCAAAGATGGCAAGTGGTGAGCCATGGGTTAAAGGGCAGCAGGAGGTCCCAGTACACTTGCAGCTGCCGAACAGACACTTTGTAGCGATGAGTGTCTAGGAGACCCGCCAGAGCGCGAACTTGAGGTGCCTGGCACGTAGACAGACGATTACCCATAGCTGAGGGGGGAGGAGGGGGGGTTGCTCCCGAGCCGGGCCGGCCCGGCTGGCGGGGAGGAGGAGGAGGAGTTGTTTACCGAGCAGAGAGAATGAGATAAACTGTGGCTGCAAGGCCGAAGGAGACGGCGAGAGCGGAAAGCAGTGCCCTTTGGCAACGGGAGTAGTCGGGGGGGGCGGTTGCAAAGAGGCACACGGTGCCAAATGAGGAAAGAAAGATACAAAGAACTACAGCAAAGTAATGGAGGGGAAGAGGGAGAGTGTTAGGAGGAACGGGGGTCATAGAAGTGCGCATACAAGAGGACGAAGAGAGCTCTCTTTGGCGCACACTCCCACCGGACGAAGAGAGCGTGGGGGAAGGGAGGAGCGGCTTCGGAGCAGTGAACCTCCCACGGCTCCGGAAGCGGCGAAGGAGAGGCGGCCCTTACCTTGCAGGCGAGGAAACGGGAAGCTGGAGAGGCGTCCGGGCGAGCGGGCGACCTGCCGAACTGTTGTGTGGAGACACTTCCTCACACGGGGCACCAGTTGCGGTCGCGGTTACTGCTTCTAGGGGGAGGGGCGGCCGGTAGCTGAGCCCTCAGCTCTCGGGGCTGCTCAAGGGGTACCGGCGGCGGGGGCTCTTTCCCGGAGGCGAGGGCGAGGCGGAGGACGTGGCCGGGTCCTCGGCGAGAGGCGTGCAAGGTGTGGAGGGCGGCGATAAGGACAAGACACTCTTCATCCAGTAGGAGTATGCGCCAAAGAGATTTATTCAGGGGTGATTACAGGTTATATAGGCTGGTAAGAAGGGCAGGGCTGGAAAGGAGGTGAAGCAGCCTTAAATGGCAATACTGAAGGGATAGGGGCTAGGATTGGTTCTGAGAGAACGCCGGAGCCGTTGCAGCGGGGCGGGGGTTGTTCTGGCCATGGTGCATGCGCGCTGGCGGTGGCAGAAGTGGCCTTGGCACCAGGGAGTGAGTGGGTAAGATAAGGAAGTGGGGAAAGGGCAGTTGGGAGAAAGGCGGTTTCCTCCGGCAAGCCTCCCCTGCCAGTGACATTTTGGGTGAGGAAAAGGGAGCTGCCCTGACCTCGCTCCCCAGGCTCGGGGGGGCTGCAGAGGGCACTCACGCCCGTACCTACTACCCTCCCCAGGGGGTGATATCAGGTCCCCTGGCCCAGGCCTGGCAAGCCGAGGTACAAGCTCAGTCACCCGCAGAACCCTAATTCAAACTATGGATTATAGTTAATAGTATAATTATAATAATATTGTTTCATCAGTTGTAACAAAGGGACCACTCTAATATAAGGTGTTAATATGGAAATCTACATGTGAGGTGGGGTATATGGGAGCTCTGTATTTTATGCATGATTTTTCTATAAACTTGCAACTTCTCTAATAAAAAAAAAAACAATGAAAAAACATAAAAATTAGAAAAAAATCCTTGTTGGAGAAGCTTCTCAATTTGTGTTCTGTTTGATTCTCAGTAAATATTACTGGGATCATGGCTTTGAAAAACAAAGTTTGCTTAATGAACAGTGTTGATGAAATTAATGTTCACCTTAACAAGCCACAGTGAAGCTCATGGGATTTAGCAAGGTCAACATGTCATCAAAACGAGGCTGCAGCAAATTTTCTGGCAAAGTCTTGCTGGTTGTGCAGATTGGACGTCTTGTTGCTATTACTTTCTTCTTCCTTCTGCTTCTTCATTTCCTGTTTGGAATATCCTGATTCTCATAAACTGCTTTATCTCTTCTGTTGTCATTTTCCATCTCTAAATAATTTTGGGTTTCATCACCATTATCCTTATTTTCTTCATGATTTTGGCCATCAGAGAGTTTAGTTTCTATTTTGATACAGAAAGAGAGATTTTGTCACTTGGAAGATAGTAACAGTCCTTTTTTTTTTTTTTTCCTTTCTAATTTTGGCCTTTTTTTTTTTGGTTCTGGTTTCCACTGGGTTACTCCCTACCTGCCATTATTTGAACTTTGGTTTGATCAATCATCCTGGAATAATGTACAAAATTAATCTGTAACTAAGACATCCACAAGAACAATTCAATTGCATTATGAAATTGCCACCCCAGCACTGTAATTGATGTCCACTGACTCAGTGTATGATTGGGAATCTTTTCTCTGGAATACTTACTTCTCCAGGCATTTTTGCATGCAATCAAAACAGCAGAGGTATGGCTGTATCTACTGGGACGTAGGAAGCACACAGCCTTGCATGCAGGTATTTTCACTATTTTTAGTACTTTTAGCAGTTTTCAGCCTAATCAACACGGGAACTGTGATAAATTCTGTCTCACGAGATTCCCATCAAACAGGGAAAAGCATGTGGTGTGATTACCGCTGCATATGTTATATTATCAAGTCTGTTCCTGGCAGGAGAGATCCTCTGCTTGACTGTGATTGCTAAGAACAAAGTACTGGTGGGCAGACTGGCTCCTGGCTCTGTGTTCTGCCTACCCACACAGCCCTGCCACAGCTGCACCTTACATCTGCCCTGCATGGGGTGGGGTGTTCTGGTAATACTCTCATGCAAGGACAGCTAGCCATCAGGGCTTGTCAACCATCCACGTGGATGCAGTGTGGGGACATGCCTTCCCAGACAGACCTTCCCTTACCTGGGTGTTCCGGTTTGCTAGAGCTGCCATTATGCAAAACACCAGAAATGGACTGGCTTTTATAAAGGGGATTTACTAGGTTACAAATAACCCAAGTTCTAAGGCCATAAAAGTGTCCAAACTAAGGCATCAACAAGAGTATACCTTCACTAAAGGAAGGCCAGTGGCATCTGGAACTCCTCTGTCAGCTGGGAAGGCGCATGGCTGGCGTCTGCTGGTCCTTTGTTCCTGGGTTCTGGTTGCAAATGGCTTTCTCCAAAATGTCTCTGGGCTTCTGTTTCTCTTAGCTTCTCTCTCTCAGCTCCTGTGCATCTTTGCTTCTTTCTTTCAGGACATTTCTATGTGTCTGGGAGTGCCCTCTTAGCTTCTCTGGGGCAAACGCTGGGTTTCATCTCTTGGCATAGCATCTCCAAAAGTCCTTCTGTCTGCATCTCCAACCATCTCTAAATGTCAGTGTCTGTTTCACTCTTAGCTCTCTTACATACTCTAGTGAACTAATCAAGACCCACCGTAAATGGGCGCAGTCCACCCCTCCATGGAAATAACCCAATCAAAGGTCTCACCCACAGTTGGGTGAGTCACATCTCCAGTCAAACTCAACCAAAAGGTTCCATCTTAATCAAAAGACTAGTAAGTCTACCCCTACAAAATTGCATTAAAGAACATGGCTTTTGTGGGGGACATAATAGATTCAAACCAGCAAACTGGGTCTCCAAAGTGCCATGGAAAGGATGGCTGAAGATGGACCAGGGGAAAGAACCAAATAAAATGAAGTAAGTTCATTCTAATCAACGGCTATTGGAATGCTCAAATTCTGCCCATTTACCAATCCTGAGAATGTAAACACTTGGCTCCTTTCAGCTTTGTGCAGTGGAGATGCTCATTGCTGGGTCACTCCCCTTGCCTCTCCAGGGTTCTGACTGGCTCAACACACAGCACCTCTCAACAGACTCTTTGTGATGTCACATGAGGTGCAGCTATTTATGTTTGTAACCTACTGAGAATTCTAGTGTCAAATCATTCCTAACTTCCTGGAATACACTCTCCTTGGTCAGGAAGTATAATATTTCTGGGATCAGCTCTATTTGGCCATGTTGTATCGCACTTTTGAAAACTTACACCTTCAGTGATTTAAACTGACACATTTATCATGCACCAATTTTTCATACTTGCTTAGGCCTAATTCTGAACTTTCTGTTTGTTCCACTGGTCTGTTTATTCATGCACAGACATGAATCATTGAATCTTTATGGCATGTTATAATTATGGTCTCTACAGGATAGTTTAACATCTGCTGAACTAGCTCCCATCACATCAATGGCCTTCATATTTAGGTTTTTTTTTTCCCTGGATAGTCTTGTCTGTTTATGTTTTGATACAAACTTTGAAATCAACTTATCTAGTTCCAAGGGAAAAAAACCACAACTTTTTGAGTTGTCCTATCTAAAACAGACTACTCATTCATTCAAATTTATTTTTTCTTTTGTTTTTTTTTTTTGTCTTGTTTTTATTTAAAGATTTCCTCATGTAGATTTTCGCATCACGTATCTTGTTAGGCCATTCCTAGGCAGCTTATATTTTTCATTGCTATTGTCATTGATGGATTATCATGATATATTTTCTAGCTGATGTACACACACATACATATACATACATATCGATATTTATACACATGTACAGATTTTGTGATGTTTTTTCTAGCAACTTTACTGAATTTTCTTTGTGGTAGTTCTTGGGTGTTCCAAATATGCTATAAAGTCTTTTATAAGAAGAGATGGTTTAAACTACTGTTTTTCATTTCCTTGGATAGTTTCTCTTCTATGACTGCACTGGCTAATATTTCCAATACAGTGTTACATAATAGTGGAAACAGAGGAACAACCTTTCCTTTTCCTGACCTTAGCAGAAATATATTCAGTGCTCCCTCATTAAGGACAAGGCTGGCTTTTAGACTGAGGTATCTATTTACTATTTTATACGTGTATCATCAGCCATTAATTTCAACCTTATTCTTTTAAAATTGGGAATGGGTTTTGAATGTGCCAAGTCTTTTCATTAACATTACTCCTCTTAGCAAAATAATTAATATGATGGACTTTTTCATTGGAGTTCCTAATAATTAATCATTCTTATATTACTGGAATGAATCCTACTTGGCAATGATATACTATTTTCAAAAATAATGTTGGATTCTGGGACCTAGAATAGGGAACGAGATCTTGTTATTCTGTACAGGTTAATGAAATTCCCTGATACAACCCTGAGTATTTTGGGCAGAACATAAAAGAAGTATTACAAAGTCACCTTGAGGGACTGGTGAAAAACATGGAAATATTAAACTTCTTCACCTGAGGAATTCCTGATATTTTTGCAAGCATTAGGGACTACCAGTTCAGTAGGCCAAGTCTCGATCTTGGGGCTTGCCCTTATGGTGCGTGTTACTGCAAAGGAGAGGCTGAGCCTACTTATAATGGTGCCTAAGAGTCTCCCCCAGAGAACCTCTTCTGTTGCTCAGATGTGGCCTCTGTCTCTAAGCCCACTCAGCAGATAAATTCACTGCCCTCCCCTTACATGGGACATGACTCCCAGGGGTGTAAATCTCCCTGGCAATGCAGGACATGACTACTGGGGATGAATCTGGACCCAGCATTGTGGGATTGAGAAAATCTTCCTGACCAAAACGGAGAAAAGAAATGAAACAAAATGAAGTTTAGTGGCTGAGAGATTTCAAATGGAGTTGAGAGGTCATTCTGGAGGTTATTCTTACACATTATATAGATATCCCTTTTTAGTTTCTAATGTATTAGAATAGTTAGAAGGAAATGCCTGAATCTGTTGAACTACAATCTAGTAGACTTGATTCTGGATAATTGTATAACTATATAGCTTTTATCTTGTGACCATGTGATAGTGAAAACCTTGTGACTGACACTTCCTTCAACCAGTGTATGGGCAGATGAGAAAAAATAATAATAATAAAAAATATAGATAGATAGATAATGGGGGATAAGGGGTATGGGATGTTTTGGGTGTTATTTTTCTTTTTTTTCCTTTATTTTGGAGTAATGAAAATACTCAAAAATTGTGGTGATGAATGCAGAGGTATATGACAATACTATTAGCCATTGATTGTATACTTTGGAAGGATTATATGGTATGTGAATATCTCTCAATAAAATTGCATTTAAAAATAATGTTGGATTGTTTGCTAATCTTTGGTTAGGATTTTTTAATTCATATTTATAAGTTGGATTGTTTTAATCTTCCTTTTCTGTGTAATGTTAAGTTGGATTTATGTATTTACATAAGCTTGCTTCTTAGGGAAAATTTAAAAGTTTTCCTCCTTTTTCTATGTTTTGGAACAGTTTGGGTAGCACTGGGATTGTCTTGGATTTAAAGGTTTGGTGTAAATCCCAAGGAAACTATTTCAGCCAACAGTTTCTACTGGGAAGAGGAAGCTCTTTCTTAAACTTCTCTATTTCTTCTGTGGAATTTGGCCTACTTAAACCATCTATCCCTGCCAGGGATAGTTTTAGTCAGTCACTTTTTTCCCTTCATTTTATTTGTATAGAGCTGTACAATATCTCTTACGATTTCTTAAATGTTCTCTCTTTCAATAGATACTTCCCCCTTGTCAATTCTTGTATTTTGTTTTCTTGTTCTCGTTTTACATCTTGATTAGGTTAGATGGTGATTTTTTTTTCCCTGCTTGTAAAGTTTTTTTTTAAAAAAAACAGATTTTTGAACTAAGTTTTAGTGTTTTTCTGATTCTGGGCTCCTTAATTTCTGCTTTTATCTTTTTTATTTTACTCCTTTGTGCCTGCTTTCAGTTCAAGTTCTCCCTTTCTCAAGTGGGATGTTTAACTATTTTAAAACCTCTTATACATATAGGCCTTTCCCTCGGGCCACAGCTGGCCTGTATCCCCTAGGCTGAGATCTGCAGTGTCTGTATAGTCATTATTTAGGGTTGTGCTTCCCCTTTCACCCCACCGTGGAGAGCAGGTGCCTGCCCCGGGGCTGCCCCCCATGCTGGTGGCTGTGGTGAAGGCTGGCCTGACAGCCTCCTTGCATTCTGGGTATGCCTCTTGCTTTCCCAGTTGTTCTGGAAGCCGTGTCCATAGACACACTGGCTGTCTGCACCCAGAAAAACCTGGGGCTCTGGGGTAGAAAGATGAACACAGGAGCTCTGGGACTCTGGTGTTGTAAATATTTAATGATCTTACCAAAAACTCCAATGCATGCACTTTGCACTCAGCCAAGCTTTGGCCATCCTGTGCCTTGTCCGTGGGCATCCCTGGGTGTCCAGTTTCTTTGTGCTGATGACACTGGCCTCTGCCTTCCTGGGTATGGCACTCTGACCACCCACCCACCAACTCTCTCTTTTGTGTTCGTGCAAACCCTTCCCGGACCCAGCATCCAGGCACAGGTGGGTGGCCTCACCCTTGCTCAGTCAAAGGAACGGCAGAAAGTGGGAAGAGAAGCTGTGCAGGGTCAGGAGCACACAACAAGGCCAGAGAAGGGGTGGGGGTGGGCCCTGCACTACAGGGACAGGGTGAGCAGTGTGACAGCAAGAACCCCGAGGCTGGCACCCAGAGCAGGGCAGAAGCTGGGGGTCGGCTGACGAGGCAGCGGTGTGTCTTCTATCTTCTGATGGATCCATTCTGCAAAATAAGAGACTCTGGCGTAGACTCCTGGATACATAGGGTTTGCACAACCACGGCCCCAGCTCACCACTCCAATTTGCATCCAGGTTCCGTTGTGCTTGCAGACGAGCGGGCCCCCGGAGTCGCCCTGGAAAAGAAGGAGGGCATTTTCCATGACCCTGGAGGCCTGGGACTGTATCTCCTGTGCCTGCCCCTCCCTGGTATGATCAGTCCAGTGCTGACCAACATCTGCACGTGGCAGGCCCCATGGGGACAGGGATTCCCGCTGCCCCACTTTCCTGGTTGCAAACACCGTGTGCTCCAGAGCCCAGTGGGCATGCAGCACTCAGCTGTCCTGTGCAAGGCGGAAGGCATCCACAGAAGCAGTGAGCGCTGGGGCACATCTGGCAGGGAGGAACACAGGACACTGGACACTGAGCAGACCTCTGTCTTTCCTGCTATTGTGCTGCCTGGCCCCAAATGCCATGTGGAAATGAGTCTGGAGCGTGTCTGGGGCCCACAAGCCTGGTGAAAGTGTTCCCCTATGCAAATTCATCCACACACCTGGACATCACCTGCTTCAACCTGCCCCCTGTGCCCGGGCCACTTGCCCCAGATGGAACGCACCTCGCAGACAGTCTTGATGTTGAGCAGATTCCCGGCACACAGCATGTCTGGCATGATGTGGGACGGGCTTCCGTAAAGCAGCTTGCACAGGAATACTGAAATCAGGGGAAGCTGAGCCTCCTGCAGCAGGTCTATAGTGTCACCTGTGGGGAAGGGGCTCAGGGTCAGCAAAAGGCTCCTCTTCAGTGCAGGGCAAGGAGGGGTGGGCACCCCACAGAGAAGCCCACTTGGGCACAGAGTGGTGTTTGGAGCAGCCTTAGCAACTTGGTGTCCATTATCTTCCATGGACAGTCAAAAGCTTCGTGCTTCAGAGAAGCTCCTTCAGGGCTTCTTGTTGGCTGTGAGGTGAGGTTGCCACACAATGACACGACCGCCCAGCCCTGCCCCAGAAGTGAGGCAGAACCATGCCACTTGCCCTGGCCCATGAAATGTGAACATCAATGTCACATAACACTTCTTAGGGGAAGCTATAAGAGCCCCTCCTGCAGCAGCTCATGTTGAAATGGCGCCTCCATCGGCCTGAATCCCTGAGCGACTGCGAGGGTTGAGAAACGAGTTTCCGAGGTTTGGAGATTGTCACTGCTGCATGTCCTCATCTACCATGATGGACATGGAAATTGGTTCCAGAGATCTTCCATGACAAAACCTAACTTGCTCAATACCAGGCTTGGGCTCCATGGTCTACGGAGTTGGCTATCTGATCCGCGGGTTAAAACTGTGCTGTATTTGGGAAAGCTGCAGCCTGCAGTGACTTGGGAATCAGTTCATGGACCCAATGAGCTTGTAGCTCCAGGGAAAGAGGATGGAACACAGAGTGTTAGTAGGGTTTGTTGTTAGTGTTGTTTGTTAGTAGTGTTAGCAGTTGCTGTTGACTGCATTTGGCAAGGTAACATCAGAAGAAGAGGAACTTACAAAAGAATTAGATGGTTTACAGACAGGAGTGAAAGATAATAGAGACCTCCACACATTCAGGATCCTGTACTGTTGGAAGAGGTAGCTGGTTCTCAACCCAATAAAAAGTACAATTAGGAAATACATTGAACTACATAGCCAGTTAAAGCTCAGCCTTGAAGACTTCCACTTCTGGCCATAACGGAGTAACTGGGAATGGAGTTGACCTCCCATCACAAACAGGTAGAAATTAGTGTCTCTCTATGAGACAATGACTTCCACACTGGACAGCTAGCAAGGCAGGACTGGGATCCCTGAGAGAAGAGAACAGGTGTGGTGGAAAGCAGGGAGGTAGATCACAAACAGGGTACAGAAGTCAAACTGAGGAGACAGAGATGGAATTTAAGAAGGTTGAGGTAGCTGAGATTTGCAAGGCAGAGTGCCAGAAAGGAGGGAGTTCTATGGAAAAGGAGCTCTAGAAATTTGCATAGGCCCTCCCTGGAGTCTGTTGCTGAATACTAAGCCCTGCAGAAGAAGAAAAGAGAGAGAACAGGGCAGAAGAAATACGTGAAAATCTAGTGGTGAAGAAATTTCCAAAACAACATACCACAGATCCAAGAAATTCAGGGAACCCCATATTCAAACAAACAAACACACCTAGAAATAGAGTCAAATTGCTGAAACAGTTGTAGAGGAAAATTTTGAAGGCAGCTAGAGAGGGGGAAAATACTACATGTAGAGGACTAAGGATAAGAATTATTACAGGTTTCTCATCAGAAATTATGTATGCCAGGAGACAATGTGCGGGACACTGATTACGTGCTTCAACTTGGCGGGCCTGGGCTGGGGGACCGGATCCACCCCTGGGGAGGGTAGTGGGCACGGGCGACAGCGCCCTCTACAGCCCCCCGGGCCTGGGAAAGTGAGGCCGGAGGCAGGCCCCATTTCCTCACCCAAAATACACCACTGTTAGGGGAGGCTTGCCGGAGGGAACCGCCTTTTCCCCACCCCCTTATCTTGCCCGGACACTCCCCATTGCCAGCACAACTCCCATTACCACCGGTGCACATACATTGTTGCCGGACACCGTTATGGGAGCAACTCTCGCCCCTTTTCAATCAACCTCCGCGCCCTCTCAGAACCAATCCAAGCCTTTAACCTCTACAGCTATCCCGCCCTCTAAACGCCCGATATAAGCTTGTACTCTCCCCTAATAAAGCTCTCTCTCTCTTGGTTTTCTTCATCCTAAAAGAAACGTGTCCCGCCTGTTCCTTTCTCGCCGCCCTCCATACTTTGCACGCCTCCCGCCGGGGACCTGGCCAAGTCCCCCGCCTCGCCCTCGCCTCCGGGAAAGAGCCCCCGCCGCCGGTACCCTCGGAGCAATCCTGGGAGCCTAGGATTTAGCAACCGGCCGCCACCCTCCCCCAGACGAGTCAACTGCGACCGCAACAATGAAACTTTTGCAAAACAGAAGCTAAAAACCTTTCAACTCAGAACTCTGTATGCAATGTAACTATCTTTGAAAAACGAAGGTGACACTGTCTGTGGGGAAGTGGAATTGTGCAGCCCCTCTGGACGACAGTGTGGTGGCTCCTCAGGAAGCTGGGTGTGGAGTCGCCCGCCATGTTATCTGGCAATCCATTGCTGGGTATATGCCCGGAAAAACTGAAAGCAGGGACACAAACAGACATTTCACACCTGGTGTTTATGGCAGCATTATTTATGATTGCCAATGGATGGAGGTGGCTCAAGGGTACATCAACCGAGGAGTGGAAGGGCAAAGTGTGGTGTATACATACGGTGGAATAGTGTACGGCTACAGAAAGGAATGAAGTTGTGAGATATGCAACAAAGTGAATGGACCTTGAGGACATTATGTCGAGCAAAATAAGCCAGAAACAAAAGGACAAATATTGTATGGTCTATGATACTGTTTAAACTTCAACATCTGTGTGAGATCAAAGGAAAAGATGTCTATTTTGTCCAGTTTTTAAATTCTCTGAGCACTCTGTGCTAGTTTGGATATATTATGTCCCCCACAAAAGCCATGTTCTTTGATGCAATCTTGTGGAGGACAGACTTACTAGTCTTCATTATGGTGGAAACTTTTGATTGAGTGTTGCCATGGAGATGTGACTCACCCAGTTATGGATGAAACCTTTGATTACATTATTTCCATGTGACAATGCGATTGGGAAAGCCATATGGATCAAATTCTCCTTTGTCCAGTGTATGGATGGATGAGTAGAAAAATAGGGGCAAAAAAAAAAAAAAAAAAAAGAGGCACAGAGTGTTCTTCTTCAATTTAATTGTTCTTTTTCACTTTAATTTTTATTCTTATTATTTTTGTGTGTGTGGTAATGAAAATGTCCAAAAATTAATTTTGGTGATGAATGCACAACTATATAATGGTACTGTGAACAACTGAATGTACGCTTTGTGTGACTGCATGGTACGTGCATATAGCTCAATAAAAAAAAGGGAAAAAAATATTTCCATGGAGGTGTGAACCTGTGCATTCAGGGTGGGTCTTAATTAGATCACTGGAGTCCTTTAAGGAGTGCTCACAGATTTAAGGATTGCAGAGAGGACAAAATGCCTGAAGAGAAGCTGACAGATTTTGGAGAGAAGCTCAGATCTGACACAGACACTGACACTTACAGATGCTTGGAGATGCAGACAGAAGGAGGTGTGGAGATGCTAAGCTAAGAGATAAAGCCCAGAGTTTGCCCCACAGAAGCTAAGAGAGGACCCCCAGATGCTTAGAGAGAAACTCTCTGGGAGAAAGAAGCAACAATGCACAGGAGCTGAGAGAGAGGAGTGAAGACAGAAGACCAGAGACGTTTTGGAGAAAGCCATTTTGAAACCCAACCTGGGAGCAAAAGACCAGCAGATGCCAGTCATGTGCCTTCCCAGCTGACAGAGCTGTTCCAGATGACACTGGCCTTCCTTCAGTGGAGGTATCCTCTTGCTGATGCCTTAGTTTGGACACCTTTATGGCCTTAGAACTGTAAATCTGTAACCTAGTAAATTTCCTTTATAAAAGCTAATGTATTTCTGGTAATTTGCCTAACGGCAGTTCTAACAAACCAGAACACACACTATTTAATTTAACCTGTCTGGTCAGTTTATTTAAACAACCTAATTACATGGAACCTAGAATAGGGAACGTGATCTTGTTATTCTGTACAGGTTAATGTAATACCCTGATACATTCCAAAGTATTCTGGGCAGAAAATAAAAAATATATATATTTGCAAAGTCTCTTGAGGGACTGGAGAAAAAATGTAGAACTATTAAAACTTCCCCACCTGGGGAACTCCTGAAATTCTCTCAAGGATTAAGGACTCCTGATTTAATAAGCCAAGCCCTCAATCTTGAGGACTGCCCTTATTTCTGTAATGGCGAACCTAAGCCTACTTATAATTATGCCTAAGGTTCACCCCCAGAGAATCTCTTTCGTTGCTCAGACATGGCCTCTCTCTCTAAGCCACCTCAGCCGGTAAACTCACTGCCCTCCCCACTACTTGGGACATGACTGCCAGGGATGTAGGTCTACCTGGCAATGCGGGACATGACTCCCAGGGATGAGCCTGGACCTGGCATCATGGGATTGACAATGCCTTCTTGACCAAACGGGGGAAGAGAAATGAAATAAAGTTTCAGTGGCTAAGAGATTTCAAATAGAGTTGAGAGGTCCTTTTGGAGATTACTCCTATGCAAGCTTCAGTCAGACATTGCAAATTGCCACAGTATGCCAAACCCCAACAAACAGTATTCCTGAAAACCCTAAAGAATATCCTAGGCTCTATCAAAGACAAGATGAAAGTACTACTTAGTAAGTTTATTTTTCAGAAATTTAAAGCCTCCAGATTGTTCCTTTGCCAGATAAGCCTTGAAACCCAGAGGTACCAGTCTCTCCAAGAATATCAACCAGTTTCATTCCACTATCCCATAATGTCGACACCTGTTTTCAGCATGAAAAAGTTAGAATGGTCATTACCCAGATATCCCTGAAGATTGAGAGAAAGATGGAGTTGTAATGGAGATGTTAAGATTTAACAAATGATTATGATTACTGACTCATTCTGTAGATATTTCTTTTTAGGTTCTAGTGTATTAGAGTAGCCAGAAGGAAATGTCTGAAAATACTGAATTGTAATCCAGTAGTCTTGAGCTTTGATATGATTGTATAACTATAGAGCTTTTATCTTGTGACTATGTGATTGTAAAACCCTTGGGACTGACACCCTCTTTATCCAGTGTATGGGGAGATGAGTAATAAAATAAAGACATGCATGAAAAAAAAAGAAGGTGAAATTAGGACTTCCTCAGACAGACAAACTTCTAACTCTTATTCATTGCTGAGGAAACTGTAAAATGGTATGATACTTTGGAAAATTATTTGCAAGTTTTCAGAACAGCATGACCAAATAATTCCACTGTTCCTTATGCAACAAAGAGAAAGGAAAGCACTGTGCACAAAGATTGTTAAAGAAAGTTCACAAGAGCTTTATTCACAATGACCAAAAACCGAAACTAACTTCATAATGAAAACCAGCTACAGAAAAATCAACTAAAATATTCACATATGCTAATTCCAGCTAACAGTACATAGATTTCTCTATCACTTCTCTTGAAGCACTTCTTTCAAACCTAAGATTGTTACTAGACATGAAAATGAATGCTCATGATAATAACTAAGGGTAATTATGTAATTTACAAACATATAATTGAGAAAATAATAACAAAATGGATAGAAAAAAACTGTTGAGTTTGCTTTGGGAGGAAAATTTAACTGATGCTTCATCCAGAAATACTTATGCAATCAACACTTAAAGAGCTGCAAATTGCAGTAGTCTTCATTTCCAGCAGGTATTATAAGCTTCTAAAATCATGTTATTTTAAGCAAGGGGGAAAAAACCTCATAACTATTACAAGAAGGCAAACTGTATGCTATTTTACTATAATAGGCTTTTTTTCACTTCCTGACATTCTGTGTATATATACATAAACACCCCAATGTCAATCAACAGAAGATAGTTAAATGGATTTTGCTGTATTATATTCATGCTATTAAATACTCCTCAACAATAAATAAGCAGGAACTAATGACACTTGTACAAACATGAATAAATCTTGCAGATGATATAGAGCAAAATATACAAGACACATAGAGTACATACTGTATTATTCATTTACATGAAGTTCAAAATCATAAAATAAATCCATGGGGACAGAAATCAGAGCAGTACTTGTCTCAGGAGAATAGGTTTGACTGCAGAACAGTAAGAGGGAGCTTCCTAAGATGATGAAAATGTTCTAGACATTGATTTGAGTTTTGGATCCTTGGATATTTCCATAGAAAAAAACTATCATAAAATATTAAAAAATGAAGTCAGAGAGACTAAGTCAATAGTCAATAAAAGATTAAGTGAATGGGAAACAGGACAATTTTGTGAATTGAGTGTTACCAAGAACTGATTTTTTTTTTATGTTTCAAAAGTTTGCAGGGTATGGCAGAATTGGTAG
The DNA here is from genome assembly GCF_015220235.1 of Choloepus didactylus. Classification (NCBI taxonomy): domain Eukaryota; kingdom Metazoa; phylum Chordata; class Mammalia; order Pilosa; family Megalonychidae; genus Choloepus; species Choloepus didactylus. Next base: position 5,114,315 of record NW_023637579.1, read on the forward strand.
AAGACAGAAAGTTAAAGAGAAATAAGTACTGTTGTGGAATTGGACCCAAGTAATGTTACCTACGTGGCCTGAATAAAGTTGGGGGCCCCTTTTCAATTATATTTTAGTTTCTTGGCTTTGACTTGGATACCACTGCAAAACGGTGTTATGTGGCCGCTGGCCTTATTTGGATCCCTATTTTTTTAAGCATGCTGGAGACATGTTGTTGCTTTCTGGGTGGCTATCTTACTGAGTTTGGTTAAGGAAAGACTATATATCCTTGTGGGTGCTCCTTGTACAAAGAATGAGGTTATTGCTAGAGCTGGTCCCCAGGGTTTCCGACAGGAAAGGGAAAAATCCGAAGGCAAGCTCTAGCTAGGAGACCGTGAAGCCTGCTACTCTCTTACTTAAGGCCACAGCTTCCCAATCTGTGGGCCTTAGTTTCTGAGGGGCAGTGGATGCTATGCAAAGGGTTCAAGTACTTGTGTATATATCATAAATTGTCTATGAAAGATTTATGATAACGAGTACTCTCAGATGAGGGAAGGCAGAGGGCTGGGATGAGGCAGGATCATTAAAGGAGATAAAAGCTATTGTTCTAATCAATATTCCAATTTCCCTGTCGAATGGTGTGTACATGGATATGGGTGTTATAAACAAACAAGCAAAGTAAAAGAGGATTATGAATGAATGAAGAAGGCAAAATAATAGTATATGTTGTTTATGGGCTCCATCCTATGAGGAAAAGTCTGAAAGAATGCCTGGGAATACAAAATAGCAAATTCAAGGTGGTGGATAGTTTGACGGTGAAAGAAAGCAGAAAAGAAGTTGGGAAGCATAAACAAGTTCAAATATATCTGTAATATACGTTTTAATTAGATTTGTGTGTGTGTGTGTACCCCACATATACACATACGTAAATTAATTGTACAAGACAGGAAAATGCTAATAAAAAGGAAAACAAAACCCAAAGTATATAAAAAAGAGAAAGAGGCAAAGAGGAACATTTTGTATGGGTTTTATATAAGGAAAATCACAAGATTTTATAAACTTTAAACTTCTATTTACCTATTATTAGAAATCAGGAAAATAGCAGGCCATTCCCCAAATCCATACAGTTGTAGAATTTTTCTGAAAGATTCCCAAATACTATTGGGTTAAAGAGAATATCAAAATGGGGAGCACAAATTCTTGAGAAAGGAGTAACAAGAAATGTACTACAATTCAAAGCCTGGTGATGTGAAGATAGAAGTCCTCTTGAGGAAATTTATAATCTTAAAATCACTGATAGAACAAATAGGAAAGATTGAAGATACATGACCCAAACTTTCAACTCAAAAAATTAGAAGAGTTTGACTAGGGAAATTCAAAGAATGTAGAAAAATGAATGAATGGATGAATGAATGACTATATGAACAAAGAGCAAAGCAACCAACCCATCAAGTCCCATTTATTATCCCCCAAAATGTCTAGCAGATAGCTTTACGAAAAAGACAATGGAATTGTGCCAGTTTGAAACTCTTATGGACCCCAGAAGAGCCATGATCTTTTAATCCCATCTTGTGGGGTGGAACTTTTGATTGAATGTTTCCATGGAGTTGTGACCCACCCAACTGTGGGTGAGACCTTTGATTAAATTATTTCCATGTAAGTGTGAACCTGCCCATTCAGGGTGGTCTTAATTAGATCCTGGAGTCCTTTAAGAGAACTCACAGAGAAAAGGAGCTCCAAGAAGCTGACAGAGACATTTTGGAGAGAAGATAAGATATGTAATCCAGAGTTTGCCCCTGGGAGAAGCTAAGAGCCAACACAGACCCAGATGCTTGGAGATGCACTTGGAGATGCAGACAGAAGGACATTTGGAGTCTGCCCCAGAGAAGCTAAGAGAGGATTCCCAGCTTCTCAGACAGAAACACCCCAGGAAAACCAAGCAGAGAGTTGAAAGAAGCTAAGAGAGACAGAAGTCAGAGACATTTTGGAGAAAACCATTTGAAACCAGAGCCTGGGAGCAAAGGACCAGCAAATGCCAGCCACGTGTCTTCCCAGCTGACAGAAGTGTTCCAGATACTGTTGGCCTTTCTTCAGTGAAAGTATCCTCTTTTTGATGCCTTAGTTTGGACACTGTTATGCCTTAGAACTGTACACTTGTAAACTAATAAATCCCCTTTGTAAAAGCCAATCCATTTCTGGTATTTTTGCATAAGCACAGATTTGGAAACTGGAACGTGAATAGACATAGATCATAACTGGAACAGGTATGATCAGGAGTAAAAGAGAGGTCCAAAGTCAAAGGATAAGGGTATATGAATTACAATATTACACAATACCATTACATTCAAAACTTGTAATGCAATGAACAGTTTTCCAGAAAAATATAATCCACCAAAATTAGCCTAAGAATGAATAGAAAAATGGAATGAGCCAGAAGCTATAATAGAAATTAAGACAGCAATAATCATTTATACTCAGAAAAGGTACCAAGATTAGAATGCTTTATGGGCAAATCATATCAGACTTTCAAGGAGTAGCTAATTCACATTTTACAGAAACTATTCCAAGGAATACAAATAGAAGGGCAATTATTCAACTCATTATACAAAGCCAGCAGAACACTGATGCCAAACTAAGACAATGTCAACTAAGAAAAGAAAATCCTAGATTCAACTTACTTATGATCATAGGTAGAAAAATTCAAAATAAAAGTTTTAAATTCTGCCTGTTATTAAATAAATAATACAAAAACCCAAACAGAGTTAATCCTAACAAAGGTATTTAGCATTAAATATTTATTCATGTTATCAACAGATTAAAAGAGAAGAATCATATGATCCTCCAAGAGTTGCTGCAAGCTCAGCTGGAGGGCAATGTGGTGGGGCCACCACAAGCTAAGCATGGGGTTGCCATATGGTCCTGCCACCCTGTTATTGGGTATACACTTGGAAGAGCCAAGAGCAGTGACATGAGTGGACATTGCACAATGGTGTTTATGGTGGCAGTATACACAATTCACATTGGATAGAGGTGGCCTAAGGGTACCTCGTCTGATGAATGGAATGGTGAACTGTGGTGTATACATACACTGGAACATTGGGCAACTACAAAAAGGAATGAAGTTTTGAGGCATGCAACTAGGTGAATGAACATTCAGGACAGTATGTTGAATGAAATAAACCAGAAATGAAATGACAAACATCATAACAGCTCACTAATATGGACTAACTATAATGTGTAAACTCTGAGAATAGAATCTTAAAGTATAGATAAGCAAGGGAAAGCTTATGGTAAAGGTTCCTAGATTGAAAACTCTTTACAGCAGTCACATCTATTCCTGAGTTGTAATGGTTATTTCTAAATTCTGAGATGCTGAGCACTTTGTGTATAACTTGGTCAGTCTCTGGAACATCAGGTATCTGGGTGACACCAGAGACTCAGAGCTAGAGTTTGGCAGCTATGAATATCAGTATTACCCCATACAGCAACTGTTAAAAAAGAAAGCTGAAAAAGAGTTCAGACTTCTATTAGAGATATGAATGAAGTGGATCTGGTTAGGACTAAGGAAAATCAGACTAAAAGGTAAAGAATAATATTAACCATGTTTTGTAACTTCAACTTCTGTGTGAGGCCACAAAAAGAGATGTTTATTTAGTGCAAAATCTATATTTTGTGTAGCACACTATACAGTTTAACTCACATGGTCAGTTTACTCAAACACCACAATTGCATGTAACCTTGAATAGGCAGTGAGATCTTATTGGTTTGTAAAGGTGAGTATGAAGCTCTGATACAGCCCAGAGTAATCTGGGCACAGAATGAAAAAGTATTTGCAAAGCCCCATTGAGGGATTCGGGAAAAATGTGGAAATATCAAACTTCCACACCTGGGGAATTCCTGATACTCTCTCTTGCAAGGATTGGAGTCCACCAATTTAGAAGGTCAAGCCCTCGATTCTGGGGCTTGCCCTTATGAAGCTTGTTACTGTGAAGGAGAGGCTAAACCTGCTTATAATTGTGCCCAATAGTCACCCCCAGAGAACCTCTTCTGTTGCTCAGATGTGGCTTCTCTCTAAGCCAACTCAGCAGGTAAACTCACTGCCCTCCCCCCCTACATGGGACCTGACTCCCAGGGGTGTAAAATCTCCTTGGCAATGAGGGGTGTGACTCTCAGGGATAAGCCTGGTCACAGCATTGTGGGATTGAGAAAGCCTCCTTGACCAAAAGGGGGAAGAGAAATGAAACAAAGTTTCAGTGTCTAGATTTCAAATGGAATCGAGAGATTATTCTGGAGCTTATTCTTATGTGATATATACATATCTCTTTTAGTTTTTAGTCTATTGGAATAGCTAGAAGGAAATACCTGAAACTGTTCAACAACAACCCAGTATCCTTGAATCTTGAAAATGATTATATAACTATATAGTTTGTACAGTGTGTCCGTGTGATTGTGAAAACCTTGAAGATGATTGTATAACTGTATAGCTTTTACGACTGTGATTGTGAAAACCTTGTGGCTCACACTTCCTTTATCCAGTGTATGGACAGATAAGTAGAAAAATGGGGACAAAAATTAAATGAATAATGTGGGTGGGGAGTGGGAATGTGATATTCTGGGTGTTCTTTTTTACTTTTAGTTTTATTCTTATTTTTATTTGTTTTGGAGTAATGAAAATGTTCAAAAGTTGTGGTGATGAATGCACAACTATATGATGGTACTGTGAACAACTGATTGTACACTGTGGATGACTGTAGGGTATGTGAATATATTTCAATAAAATTGAATAAAAAAAGAGTTGCTGAAGGTATTTTAATATTATCAATACCAATTTGTGATTTAAAAAATTAAGTAAACCAGATATAAAAGGAAACTTTCTTAACCTGGCATATATCAATTAGAAATCTCCAGAGACCAATTAGCAAATACAATGTGGGAAAGGATGAGCTGGAACAGTTCTTATTTGAGGAACAATGTGGTTTTCTATCCAGAAAAATCAAAATAATCAATTGACAACAATTAAAAATAATGAGTTCTATAAGATGGCTGGATACAAGAGGTGAGACCAATTAGCAAATGCAATCTGAAAGGATGGTTTCTTAATAGTGATAAAAATTCTAGTCTCTAGGTATAAACCTAAAAAGAAAGCACAAGGACTTTATGGAGAGCACCATAATAATTAACAGACTTCTAAACAGCATAAAAAAAGACTTCTAAATTTAAAATCTGAAGGAAAGCTACACTACTAAATTTACTTAATATACTGAATATTAATTTTGCACTCAAAACAGCTATAACTGCTTTTCTGTATACAACAAAGCCAAACAGGGATAAAACAAAAAACCCGCATTGACAGATAATTATGTTTATTGGTGGATGGGAATTCCAGTTCCCCAAATCTCTGAATGACCCAATGCTTTCTTTCCCGCAGAGAAACAGAAGAAGACTGCACCCTTCCACAAAGCCCAGTAAAAGAATGTGTTCTGATAAAATTATACAACAAAAGCCCTGGGGACTAATTGAGCTTCCTCTTCATATCTTTTGAAATTTGAAATCTCCACCAAGGCAGCTGACCCAGAAAGCCCATCAAGCCCCTAGTTCCTGATGTTTGACCCCAAACAAAATAAAGCCCACCTGCCCTAAACCTGCTCCTATAAGATGATCTCATAAAAATCAAGCTAACTTGCTTTTTCATGTCTATAAAAATTGTTTTTCCAGCCCTAGAGCCCCGAAGCTACTTCCAGGCTTGCAAGTGACCTGGTTTCCTTTGTTGCAGCAGAACTTGGTGTCCCTAATAAAATGCTGTGGTATGCAAACTCAACTTGATTGTCTTTTGACAAATATGAAGGTCCCAGCAAGATAAAGAATGTGTCCTCTGAGGCTGTGGGCTCCAGCGATGGGCCAGATAAGGTGCCCACGACAGACTCTTTTGCGTCTGCTAACTGCCAAGACTCCACATCCCCAAGTAACCCCTTCCTATATCTGAACCCTGCAATTTGCGTTGAGTTCAATTGCCTTTTATTCAGGACTTGGGTTTAGGTACTTGTGGTTTGGATCTGGTTTGGTTCTATCATCAGACCTTCCATTTGGTTTCATTTTATTTTCCCTCCAGCTGTCTAACTTTCTGACATAGGGTTTGGGAATCCATGAGGCCTGCTAAGCCAACTCTCAACCTGGGTCCCATGTGAGCACTTTGCCAGTCCTCTCGCTCCTGTGTAGTGAGCCTCATTTTCTACCCATTTTGCTGCTCGTGTTCAGCTCCACAAACCCGTCTGGAACTTCCACTCACCGGGGGATTCTGCTAAGGCAGAACCAAAAGGCTAGGACCCGAGAGACATTCCATCTGACAGCAGCTCTTTTTGCTCTAAATCTCCCTGTCCTCCTCCTGCTAAAACTTCTGCTTCTTACATATCCTCGCACTATGGACCTCTGATTTTCTGACTTTCAGTTCACGGGTGGATCTGATGAAGGATGTTTTGTCTTTGCAGGGGCCACTTTGAGCAACTTTCCAGGAACAAAATCATGCACTTGAGGGGTGCCTTTAAAAAAAAAAGGGTTATCCTACGTTTCTTAAAATTTTTTTTTATTTTTTTAAATTTTTTATATAGTTGATTGAAAAAAAGTTAATTAAAAAAAATGAAAAAAATATGTGAAGCCCACTTGAGGAGGTGGTGGAGAATGCAGAGGTGTTGGGCTTCCCCACCTCTATGGTTGTTGATGTGATCACAGACATAGAGGACTAGTGGTTTGATGGGCTGAGCCCTCAATCACAGGACTTGCCTTTGGGAAGACTGTTGCTGGAAAGGAGAGGCTAGGCCTCCCTATATTTGTGCCTAAGAGCCTCTCCCGAATGCCTCTTTGTTGCTCAGATGTGGCCCTCTCTCTCTAGCTAAGCCAACCTGGCAGGTGAAATCACTGCCTGCTCCTCTATGTGGGATCAGACACCCAGGGGAGTGAATCTCCCTGGCAACGTAGAATATGACTCCCGGGACGAATGCAAACCCGGCATCATGGGGTGGATGTGAAAGGAAATGGGATCTTGACCAAAAGGGGGATGTGAAAGGAAATGAAATAAGCTTCGGTGGCAGAGAGATTCCAAAAGGAGCCGAGAGGTCACTCTGGTGGGCACTCTTACGCACAATTTAGACAACCCTTTTTAGGTTCCAAAGAATTGGGGTAGCTGGTGGTGGATACCTGAAACTATCAAACTACAACCCAGAACCCATGAATCTCGAAGACAGTTGTATAAAAATGTAGCTTATGAGGGGTGACAATGGGATTGGGAAAGCCATAAGGACCACACTCCACTTTGTCTAGTTTATGGATGGATGAGTAGAAAAATAGGGGAAGGAAACAAACAGACAAAGGTACCCAGTGTTCTTTTTTACTTCAATTGCTCTTTTTCACTCTAATTATTATTATTGTTATTTTTGTGTGTGTGCTAATGAAGGTGTCAGGGATTGATTTAGGTGATGAATGTACAACTATGTAATGGTACTGTAAACAATCGAGAGTGCGATTTGTTTTGTATGACTGCGTGGTATGTGAATATATCTCAATAAAATGAAGATAAAAAAAAAAAAAAAGCAGTAGGCTCTCATGGCACCCTGGCTGGCCCCTCCTCCATCCCTCACCGGCTCAGCGTGGAGCCCACTCTTGCTCCCAGTGTGGGTCCCTGGTCCCAGTTCCGGGGTGGGGGGTGGGGGCAGAGTAACCCTAGTGCACATATGGGAGTGTGTATGTCTGGCCCAGTCTGTCTGGTGGTGGACTGAGGGTCCCGCTGTCCCAGAACTCACCCTGGGTGTGGAAGGCACTACTGAACTCTCTTATAGAACATGTGGGAGAGCAGTCAGGTGGCTGCCTGGGGCAAGGAGTTGCTGGCTGTACCATACACAGTGCAGTGCCCAGGCTGCGAGGAAACTTTCCTAGGGAAGAGGGGAGGTTAAGAACTGTATAAACAGTGGAATTCCTAGGCCACAAATGCATCCCTAAGATGAGATGCTTGTGCAGGAAGGATCAGGGAGGTCCCTATGCTTTGGCCTGGAGCTATTGTCTCCACTGATTTTATGGATAAGGGCTGAAGGAGGGCACTCACACAGGGCAATCTGCTTGAAAACAAAAATAATCTCTTTTTGTTAGCTCCGGACAATCAACGAAAGCGCTGTAATAATATTACCTGGATACAAACTAAAGGAATAGATGCCTCAGAGTCTAAATTCCAACAGTAACACATTAAAATAGGCAAATGTCCAGGTTTCAACAAAAAGTCACAAAACATACAAAGAAGCACAAAGTGAGAGCCCAGGTAAAGGAGAGAATTTCAATGAGGAGGACCAAACCTCAGACATACCCAACAAAGACTTAAAAAATAGTCCTAAATATGCTCAAAGAGCTAAAGAAAAACATGGACAAAGAACTAAAATAAATCAGGAAAATAATAGATGACCACGAAGAGGTGGAAATGATGAAAAGGAACCAAACAGAACTGAAAACCATGGTAACAGAAATTTAAAACTCCTCAGAAGGGTTTAACAGCAGATTGGAGCTGGCAGAAGAAAGAATCAGAGGACTTGAAGATAAGACCACTGGAATCATTCAGTCTGAGGAGCAGAATGAAGAAAAGTAAACAGAGCCTAAGGAATTTGTTACACACCATCAAAAGTACCAAAATATTTATTATGGGAGTCCCAGAAGGAGAAGAAAGAGAGAAAGGAGTAGAGAGAATATTCAAGGAAATATTGGCTGAAAACTTTACAAATTTAACAAAAGGCATAAATATATATGTACATCCAAGCCACTCAACAAACTCCAAATAGGATAAACCCAAATAGACTCACACCATGGCGTATCATATTCAAAGTGGCAAATGCAAAAGACAGAGAACTCTGAAAACTGCAAGACAGAAGCAACTTGTCACATACAAGGGAGCCTCCATAAGATTAAGTGCTGATTTCTCAATGGACACCATGGAGGCAAGAAGGCAGTGAGATGACATATTTGAAGTGCTGAAAGCAAAAAAATTACCATCCAAGAATTCTATATCCAGGAAATCTGTCTTTTGAAAATGAGGGAGAGATTAAGACATTCATAGATAAACAGAGCTGAGGGAATTTATCACCACTGGATCAGCACTACAAGAGAAGCTAAAGAGAGTTCTGCAGGTTGAAAGGAAAGGAGAATAGACAATGGATGGAAGCCACATGAAAAAATAAAGATTGCTGGTGAGGGCAATAAAATGGGTAAATATAAATGCCAGTACCATTGTAAAAAAAAAAAAAAAGGTTATCCTACGTTTCTTAAAATTTTTTTTTATTTTTTTAAATTTTTTATATAGTTGATTGAAAAAAAGTTAATTAAAAAAAATGAAAAAAATATGTGAAGCTCCCTTGAGGAGGTGGTGGAGAATGCAGAGGTGTTGGGCTTCCCCACCTCTATGGTTGTTGATGTGATCACAGACATAGAGGACTAGTGGTTTGATGGGCTGAGCCCTCAATCACAGGACTTGCCTTTGGGAAGACGGTTGCTGGAAAGGAGAGGCTAGGCCTCCCTATAATTGTGCCTAAGAGCCTCCTCCCGAATGCCTCTTTGTTGCTCAGATGTGGCCCTCTCTCTCTAGCTAAGCCAACCTGGCAGGTGAAATCACTGCCCACTCCCCTACGTGGGATCAGACACCCAGGGGAGTGAATCTCCCTGGCAATGTGGAATATGACTCCCGGGGAGGAATGCAGACCCGGCATCGTGGGACGGAGAACATCTTCTTGACCAAAAGGGGGATGTGAAAGGAAATGAAATAAGCTTCAGTGGCAGAGAGATTCCAAAAGGAGCCGAGAGGTCACTCTGGTGGGCACTCTTACGCACACTTTAGACAACCCTTTTTAGGTTCTAAAGAATTGGGGTAGCTGGTGGTGGATACCTGAAACTATCAAACTACAACCCAGAACCCATGTATCTTGAAGATGTAGCTTATGAGGGGTGACAATGCGATTGGGAAAGCCATACTGACCACACTCCCCTTTGTCTAGTTTACGGATGGATGAGTAGAAAAATGAGGGAAGGAAAAAAACAAACAAACAAACAAAGGCACCCAGTGTTCTTTTTTACTTTAATTCGTCTTTTTCACTTTAATTATTATTCTTGCTATTTTTGTGTGTGTCGTAATGAAGGTGTCAGGGATTGAATTTGGTGATGAATGCACAACTACGTAATGTTACTGTGAACAATCGAATGTACGCTTTGTTTTGTATGACTGCGTGGTATGTGAATATATCTCAATAAAATGAGTTAAAAAAAAGAGAGAGAAATGCAAAGTTGTATGAGCATTTAGAGGAGAGAGAGTGTGAGCCCATCTGTATAGAGAAGAAGGAAATGTCTGCGAAGGAGATGCCATCTGAGTTCCACCTTAATGCTTGGATAGGATGTCAACTAAGAAGACAGTGGTGGGAGTGTAGTCCAAACTGAACCAGCTTGAGCAGAGACAAAGATGAAACACCATAAGACTGATTCAGGGAACACTGGGTTACTCTGACCCCAAAATGGGAGATGGTAGAGAGAAGACTGGAAAGATAAAATAAGATGGAGGCTGTTGAGTGAGGAACTGGACAGACTGTAGTGAAGGGGCAGTCCCTGATATTTTTGGAACAGGGAAATGACTTGAATAATTCCATGCTTTAAGATAGGTTAAATTATTCATCTATGATGGCTTTCACTGACCTCTTTGGACTTGATTTCTATTAGAACTCTTTACACTTTTTACCATATACTCAATGGAATGCTAACCCACAAGCCTGAAAGTAAGTAGTATGTGGCAAGTGTAAATTGTTCCACCTGATTTAGTGGCTTAACATTTCAACTTTTAATAAGCATTTCTCTTAAATGTTAAACTCTTAACTGCGAAGGAAGTCAGGACACCATAAATTCATTATTTCCATATTTTAGCAAAAGAACTGACCCTACAAGTAGCCATCTACTTGGTGTAATTTTACTGGTACCCATAAAGTTCTCCAATTCCTCTAAAATGTCTCCTTACCTGTTCACTGAAAATCATTTAGTGGAATAAAACGTATGATATAAAATTCAAGTATTCCCAGGAGAGGGAACAGTGACATAATCACTGAGAGCAATTTTTGGTAAACGGAAAGAGGGCACAGATACTCAAAGAAGTAGCACAGAGAGGGAAGATGGGGAATGTGCAGTGCATGAGCCTTCAGTGACAGTTTTGCTGTCTTCAATTGTAAGGGGAAAAGACAAAAGATCACCCCCCACCCCCCACTTTTTTCTCACTCTTCATTCCCTTCCCATCAGGTGGGCCTTTATTTCAAATGCAGAAATTCTAAGCCTTAAACTTTCATGGCTGAAGCCTCATATTAAGACATTTAGTACTTTTCACTGCATCAATCCATTTGTATGATTTTTATTGATTGATTCAGTGTTACTTATTAGTAGCAGCAAAGGAAATCATTCTGCCATCCAACCTCTCCAAATTTTCCCACTACACTCCTTGGTTTAAAACTAAGCTCTTTTATATCCCTCTTTTAAAAAATTCTCCTCACTCGGTCCTCCAGGTCCTAGGGATAGATTAGCATTCTCCTGGCTCCCCAGTGTTCTAATAGCACCAGTATACCACTCCTCACCCTTTTGTTAGACTCCTTGTATTTTAAGGGCTTCTTGCCTGTGCCACCTCCTACCTTCCCATCACTATTCCTGTATCAATCTGGTCACTTCCATTTATATGAAATTCTTGAAAACGCAAACTAATCTATAGTGACAGAAAGCAATCGGTAGTTGCCTGAGGGTGGAGGCAAGAATCAAGGTTACTTTTGGGAGTGATGCAAGTATTCTGTATCTTGATTGTGGTGGTAGAGAAACACAGATTTATCAATGCTCAATAAACTACAGAATGACAGGGGGGAAGAAAAGGGGGGGGGGACCCAAGAGTGGGACTTGAAAGCTGGTAAAGTACAATCTGCCTCCAGAATAGGTTCACTCAAAGGTTCATTAGAAAAAGAAAAGGCCAGACACAGAGCAAAGGGGAGCAGACTCCAAACTAAAGGGACACCACCCCTATCTCCCTACACCCAGCCCTTCCCCCACAGCTGCCCTAACCTGCTGACCCGATCAGGAGAGATGAACGGGGCTGCCAGCTCCAGCACAATCTAAACCTGGGACCTGAACTGAATTATACTTAACATTCTTCCCAAATAAGACTATAATTAATGATCTTCCCTTGATTCCTGCCTCCGCCCCCAGGCAACTACCGATTACTTTCTATCACTGTAGATTAGTTTGTGTTTTCAAGAATTTCATATAAATGGAAAATTATACATTGTGACACAACAGGTATTCTTGACTAACCAAAGGCCAATATTAATCCTTTAACTTTGCCCTTTTCCAAGACAATTCAAAGACCTTAGAGCACTTTATTTCCATTTACTCTCAACTTATATGCTATTATTTATGTATATTCTCTCTTTATGTATATTTAAGCCCAATGAAGTATTATTGTTTTAAACAGTCAATGTTCATTTGGATTTCACAAATATTTACCAGTTTTGCTGCATCACTGAGGTGCCATTCATAGAAGAATTTAGAATTCTTTTGGGTGCATATGGTTTGGGTTATCTGACCATTATCAGCTTGCACACATGTTGGTCAGAAACTGAGATGCTAAATACTGGATGGCAAAAGCTGGTAGACTGACCTGGAATAAATCTGAGACTCAAATAGGGTAACATTTCTGTAAGATTATGTGAAACAGCAAAGAAAATCTTGAAAGTCTTCTCAACAAATTACGATGGGAAAGCTTTAGCCTTCATATTAAATAAATAACCTCAACTTGTCCCATCTGCCAAGAACAAAAATTCTGATAAAATGTAAGAGTGGAGCAAGGTGAGAAAGGCAGCTCTTATATATTAACTAGTGTAACTGAGAATTTAGGATTTAAGGGATGATTATCATTACTGAATCATTATACAGATATTCCTTTTTACTTCCTGGTATATTTGAGTAGACAGAGGGAAAAACGTGAAATCTCGGATAATGATTGTGTAGCCTTTATCTCGTGCCCTTGTGATTGCAAAAACCTTGTGACTAACCTTCATTGTACCCATTTTATCCATTTTTTTGACTTTTGAGTCTTGTGACCACTAAAGATGGCTCCTAATATTTATTAATGAAAGGTCTTGGGTCAGCCCAGAACTAACACACCCCAAGTTCAAAGTTATCTTGATAAACGAAGCTGGATCTAACCAAGATGGGCCTGCCTGACATGTGCAGTAGCTTAGACTTTAACCTACAAATCACGTATACCTCATTATAATACTAAAAATCACACCCATCATATTAAGGCTGACATTTTCTTACATACATTCTATGGCTAAGCATGTAATCAATCCGTGCTGCTCAATAATTAGATCACCTCTAAGTACATCATCTGGAGGCATTGTGCTCATTATCCTAAAACCTGCCCATCTTTTGAAACCATAAAACTATCTGAATTACCACAGTTTGGGGACACAGATTTTTGGACCCATAGGCCATCTGCTCTCCTGCTTTGTGCTGAGCAATAAATTCTTTCTTTCTTTGAAACTCTGTTGTCTGGAATTAACTAGCAAGTTTTGTATTTCTGTGTTTCTGTGTTTTTATACCTGACTCATGGCTGAAAATTTTTAATTGAAGTTATAAGCTCTCTATTTGCACCTGCTGGTATGTTTGTTGCATATTTTCCTACCTCAGGATGATAATACAAAATTAACAAATAAAAATCCTTAAAACAGCTCTGTTCAAACTGCTTAAAAATAAAGAAGTGTTTATATATAAATTATAATATATAATTAATACTCCTAAAGTCCCAGAAGTTAAGGAAACCAAACTTCTAATACTTCCATTGTAAAAAGAGTACTTGTAGAACTAAAAAATCTAAATGTTTTAAAAATTCAAGTGCACATATCTAGGTAAAACTCTGGCAAACAGGACTACTTCAATACTATTTTAAAAATAAAAACAGCCATGTCTTCCGAGTTATCAATGTTAAGTTCAATACAAGCAAACAATTTTATTCTACTGGGGTATGTTTTTCCTAAATTTATACAGGTCTACTGATCAAGTAAGCTAGCATTATATCTACTGGATGTTTAAAATGATGGAAAGTGTAAATTTGTATTTAACCTAACTGAGTTATCTTGCTCACAAACTTTGTTTCAAGAGTTATTGTGTTTTGTAGGATGTAGGCTTGAAGACAATTTCCAAGATCTTTTTGAAACTTAAGTATACAAAATCTAGGCTGCCTTACCCAAGATTTCTCTACAGCAGACTCTACATACCCTTCAACCCAGAGATTTGATATACTGGAAGAAGCATCAGCAAAAGACTGCTTTAGAACCTAGATAGAAAAGACCTTATCAAGTCTTATTGACCATTACTATGCCAGAAAACTAGTCGATTGGTTGCTGGGTCCATGTGTCACAACTAAAACATGCTCCAAGCCCTTGGGAGGTTACTCCCATTTCGGATCACAAGCTAAAATTGACATGAGGATTCCAGAAGCCAACAGCATCTGATGTAGACAGCTTCTGCTCAAGGTGATGGAGCAAGCTGATGACACCCAAGATTATGGATGAAGACATTCCCGAATTTCCTCATCTTATTCTCTGTCTCTTCCTTTTCACTGTCTGTCTACGTGTTCTCTTATTCATCCTATACCCCTTACAATGCCCCATCTCCATCCCTGATAATGTCCTACTTTCACCATGAATTCCTTTCATCTCCTCTTCACCCTATTTCTCCCCTACATACTCTGCCCTTGACCACAATTCCTTTGTCCTTCTAGCACACCGTATAGCAAATGAAACCCATCAGAGTAACTGCTGGGTCTGTGCCCATCCCCACTTTGTCTGCAAACAGATCTTCCTCTAATAACCATCCCCTTTACACTTGTAGACTTGGCCCTGACAGTACATCCAATCAGATAGATCTCCTTTTTGGAATGACTCTTGGCTGTGCCTTAAGATCCCCCAAGACTAGCATTAGGATGTGGTGTCTTTAACCCAAGGAAGGTGGTGTTTTACCAGAAACCAGACAGATAAAAGGTCACCCTATGGGGCAGAGTAATGGTTCAGTTTCTATACGGCAAGACTCCTTTCACTTTCATGAGCCAGCAGCATGCTATAGGGGTCAGAGTCACTTTAGAGACACCATTTTCCTCCAAATACCCCAAAGTTTTAATAACGTAAGAACTCATTCCATTCAAGGCACAGATTTCTGGTGGGCCAAAAGGTCAGGCAAAGGAAACTGCTGATTAAATGGCATTAAAATATCAGATAACAATGAAGATGATGACGGTTATGATTTTCCTTTTATAATTTATACCCAATTAGTTCTACACGTCAATATTCCTTAAAGGCAATAGAAAACCTTATTAAGCTCTTCAAGGACATTATTTTGCATGTGGACACAGACATACAAAGTACCACCTGTAAGTTGGGTTATTTCCTGTTGTGTAGCTTATGCTGTTCCCCAAATGGCTATTACTGAGAAGTTTCCAAAAAGGAAAATTAGATACATGAGAGCTCTCAGACCTCTTCTCATACTATAGAAACTTGTGAAGAGACCACTGCCAAACTAGAGAGAACTCTAAATGGATCATGGAAAAACCCAGACCCAATAGTATCACTGGAAGACACACTATAAGATTACAAATACTATCAGCAAAATAACTTAAGAGTGAGAGACGTCTAGCTCCCACCTAGGGAAGGCCATCAGCTCACCAGCTGAGGAAGTATTGGAACTTCTCAAAAGGACTATAAAATTGATTAGCATTCGACTAGATTCTGGCTTCCCAAGCAGGTGTGTGTGTGCACTAGTGGAGACCCAGGATTGTGCATTTGTAAATAATAGTCAAGAGGAAGTTTATCAAGAGGTAGTGGCAGCAGAAGCCCATGTTAGAGGAGCAGGCAAGTCAGCTTATGCATCTCCCGAAGTCTCTTTTGGGTTGGCGTCGAGGGTTGTGGGGACTTTGACTCAGATGTGTCTTAACAGGGGTGCTTGTTATCCTCTTAATCATATTTGTAATACCCCTCAGTCGTTGTCTGATCTCTCCCCTCTCAAATGCTGCTATGCAGCCTCTACCTTGATAACTGATGCATGAATGAGACAACGAAAATTTTGAACTTCAGCTAACCCATGAAATCAGTGATGAAACAGGAGAGACTTTTAGTATGAATGAGAGACTAACAACATCTTTGGCCAAGCCCTTATAACCGAGGGAATGACCAAAAGGGAGGAACTTGATAAAATTATAGAGAGCAACCCTTGGGATCCCTCAGAGCCAAAATACCCATGCCCTGCTTCCTCTTTGAACTCCACTTTTCTATCTTTTGAAATGTTAAATCCCCCCCCAAGGCAACTGATCCAGATGGCCAATCATGATGTTTGTCCCAATATAAAATAAAGCCCTCTTGCTCCTGTAAGATGAACAAACCCACAGCCACTCAACAGGAGTCATCTACCTTCCTTTCTATGGCTATAAAAATCGTTTGCAATCCCTAGAACCTGGAAGCTACTTCCATGTTCGCAAGTGATTTGACTTCCTTTGCTGCAGCAAAACTTTGGTGTCCTTAATAAAATGCCGTGGCCTGCAAACAACTCTGGTTTGCCTTTTGGCAGTTCTCTTACCTTTTCGGGAGATTAGTCCCCATCCTGTAGCCCAGCAAGTCAGATTCTGAAGGTTCACGTTTGGAGGTGCTAGGCAGATGGGGAGCACAGACTCAGAAAACACAATCCGGCTTTTCAGCTGCACTAGTGCGACGTCGCCTCCAATGGGGTGGTATAATTTGTAGGTAGGGTGCAAAATCACTCTATTCACCTCGAACCACTGGGTGTGTTGGGTAGCAACCCCGAGGTCAATGAGGCCCACGTACATATCGTATGCGCCCATAGCCTTGTCCCTGTGGGGACAGAGAACAAGAGCACAGTGCTCCTGGAGAGCAGTAACTGCTGACTCGCAGCCCCCTGCCCAGCTTCAGCTCACATGCCTAGAGGGCCCTAAAGCATGGCAGCCTGGGTAGCCAGGCTCACTCAGCCCGGATATGTAAAACCATGTGCTTTGCACCACAGTAGGGTCCTAGGTGCCTTGCAGAATTGCCACCCAAAGGAGTCTGGGCTTGGTTCTAGGAAGGACCAGGGGGCCCATGAGGGTCCACTGGCCACCAACAGCCCAGGCTGCTGACCTTGTTCGGTGTACAAGGCAGCCTCTTGACCCCCCTTCTTGTACAACTTGGCTCCATACCTCAACACAAAGAGCTGATGCCTTCATGTCGCAGCTCCTCCGTGTCCCTGCGGGAGTTGTGTGCCGGGTTCTACCCTTGCCCACCCAGTCACCCATCTCTAGAGAAGTCCTAGCACCCTCATCTCTTCCAAATGGCCAAGATCCACATTGTTCACCCCTTTGGTCGCCCGGGGGTGCTCAGAACCCACGGAGCATGGCCCGGCAAGCTCGGGGACACTCACTTGTCGAAGCAGTGGGCTGCTGACAGAATCCAGTACTCATTCAGGATGGATCCGCCGCAGATGTGGATCCCTCCATAGTGCACACTAACCTGCCATGGCCACTTCATCTCCGGTGCAGGGCTGCCCCCCAAGACCTTCCCCTGCAAGTGAGGTTGGCCACAGGCTGCAGGGAGAGAGGCAGAGCAGGAGGGGAGCAGGGTTGCTGAGGGATAGGGACAGGATATGGGGGCTTAAGGCATGGGAAGGTGATGCAAAGCGATGGAAGTGAGGAAGCTGAGCAGGTGAGCGAGGCAGGACAGACGAGGGACAGAGATGGAGGGGGCCAAGATCCCAGTCCAGCCCGAGTTAGGAGACCACGGCAACCCCAGGGTCCTGGGGGCTGGTCCATCTGGGTGGGGTGGGGGGGCTGGTCCCTGGGTCCCCGCCTGCGCGGGGATCAGGGCTGGGGCCAGGGTCGTACCCACATCTCCGCTCAAGGACATGACCTCATTGACCTTCCACCGCGGGGTCCCGGGCCCCACTGCGGCCTGGGCGGGGGTCCCAGGACGGGAGGCAGCCGCCCCTCCCGGTGGTGGTGGCAGCAGCAGCAGCAGCAGCAGGAGGAGGCGGCCTGGGACCCCAGGCCACAGCGCGCGAGGCCCAGTGTGCAGGCGCCATGACAGGACGGCCATGAGGCCAGACACGTGACTGGACAGCCCCGGACACGTGATCACGCCCACTGGGGTCACGTGACAAAGCCTCCTCCAGCCCTGGGCGCGGAGCAGCGCCCCCTGCAGGCTGGGAGATGTGGCGGCGTCCTCCCCTCCCTCCCCCGGGACTGGGTCACCCAGAGCATTCTGGGGTGTCTACCAACATCCAGCTTGGCTGTATGCAGCAGCCACAGCGTGTCCACGCGTGCAAGGACTTTTCAAGCTCTTCTAGATCTTCTTTGCTGATTCCGCCTTGAACAGGGCAAGTTGCATGGCTGACAGAGATGAAAAAATTGGAGAGGTGCACTACACCACTAAGATCTCTGTCAAAAATATTCAGCTCTGCTGTAGCCCGAAAGCAGCCGTAGACAATATGTACACCAATGAATGCGTCTGTCTCCCAATTAAACTTTATTTGTGCACCCTGAGACCTGAATTTCATGCAATTTTTACATCTCACAAAATCTTCTTTTTTTAAAAAAAAACAAAAAGTGCTCAGTTCATGAGTTGTACAAAAACAGGCAGTGGGCCAGATTTGACCCTCGGGGCTGTACTTTGCCAGCCTCTGCTCCACATGTTCATATATTTCTTGATATTAACCCCTGGTCTTTTGTATGTATTGCCAATAATTTCTCTTCCCTGACTGTTACTTGACTTTTTAATATTGTTTAATTTGTTTCAAGAGTGTTTATAATCACTCAATGGAGAATTTTTATGGTGGATGCTTTAAATCCTTGTCCAGTAGTTCTTGTATCTCTGTCATTTTGATGATGT
The DNA here is from genome assembly GCF_015220235.1 of Choloepus didactylus. Taxonomy (NCBI): domain Eukaryota; kingdom Metazoa; phylum Chordata; class Mammalia; order Pilosa; family Megalonychidae; genus Choloepus; species Choloepus didactylus. Next base: position 5,133,247 of record NW_023637579.1, read on the forward strand.
CAGCTCTCAATTGTGTTTTCTTACTTGAGTTGAGATTTTCTTCCTTCTTAGCATGATGAGTAATTTTGGACTGTATCTTGTGTATCTGGAGTATTATTTCATGAGACTGTATTTCCTATTTCAGTCTTCTATTTTAGCAGGTGATCAACCGGTTTAGGCTCTGGTTTTGTGGACTGTGGTTCAAAGGCCAATTTAGTGTATAAAGTCTCTGCAGCGCTATTTGGTCTACCCCACTTGCGTGTTTCCTGGATGACAGGACCGCAGCCCACAATATTCTCAGTGCTAGCTGGGGACAGGAAACAGTGTCACCTCAGTTTTGCAGATGGGGCAGAAGACAGGGCTCTGCCCACATATTCAGCTTAGGCGCTTTCATCTTTCTGCAGGGGGTTGTGGAGATCAGACAACATTGATTCTCAACCAGGAGTGATCTTCCCAGGGAATATTTGGTAATATCTGGAGACATTTTTGATATCACAGCTTGATGTTACTGGCGTCAAAGACATTATGCAGGGATGCTGCTAAACATCCTACAATGCACAGGACAGCCACAACAAAGAGTTTTCCAGCCCCAAAAGTCAGTAGTGCTGAGGTTGAGAAGCCCTGGTTTGCAGGCTCCATGGGGTTGGGGCATCAGCTCCTTACTGCAGGGGGATGACTTAGAAGACAGCCTTCCATCCAACGAGCTCTGCCTCTGCAGCACCTTTTGGAGTGGGGGAAGGGTGCAACTCTTTGATGATGTTTACCTCGAGAATAGGCAGGTATGCTTAAAAGATTTCTGTTCTGCTGAGCCACCCTTTTCCTGGTCCTTTGGCTTTTCTTGGAGATACTTTGTGTGTGTTTCACTGGCGTTTCCAGGTTTCAAGCTTCTTTTTTCCAAAGCAGGATATTTGGAAGACAAGAGAAAACCCCAGGGAACTCAGCACTGGGTGGCTCCTGGCGTCTTGAAGTCCCTAGCTAGTCTACTTTATTTTCTCCAGCTTTCAGAGTCTATGTCAGGTAATTAGGTGTTTTGTCCAGGGATTTTGTGTGTGTGCCTGTGATTAATGAGGAGTAAAATAGAATGCGTTCATCATTCTTGTCTAGAACACTAAGGAACTGGAAATCCTTAAAGGCTACACGATTTTTCTTCTCCCAGCTGAGTTTGTTTCCTCTGAATTGCTGTTCCCAATTTGATTGATTTGGTGTTTCTTTTTCATGTTAGAGGCGTTCCTTAGACGTCTGGTATCCCTTGGTTTTCTACTTGTGATGAAGACGGTTGCAATTAAAAGATGAAACTCTGGGGTGCAGGTAGGACTTGCTGAAATTGGACGTCACAGCAAGTGAGCTGGGTGAGCCAAGACAGAGTCACTGATATCCGTATCTTCAGGACATCCATCTTCAGGGCTTGTCAGGTTCTCCAGAGAAGAGTCCCAAGCTGCAGAGTTCTGATAGCTCAGGCAGAAAGTGGCCATGTGTCTTGACATTCTGCATTAAGCATGTAGCAAGTCTCCTAGCCTTCTGATTTTGGTATCCAGGGCTCTACACTGTGCCTAGAACTCCCCAATGTTGATGACCTATTTCGCCCTCTGCAGAAAGTAAAACATGAGAATTGCGCAAGAGTCAGTAAGGTACATCAGGCCAGAGATGTGGAAGGCAGGAGGAAGCCTAGGGTTATAACTGCTTCTCAAACAGGTTTTGCATCCAGTACTCTTTTGATTTAGTATTTCCTCTCTTCACCAGGCATCTTTTGAGAATTCTGGGTTATAAATCATGATGTTTTCAACTTTCTTCATGGCAGACTCAGTTAAGTCAATTACTATTTGCACATCTACCAATCAGCTGTCAGAAACTTTTTTTATTAAGGTATCATTTGCACACAGTAAAATCCACCCAGTTATGCAGGTTTTGACAAATGCATACAGTCATATAACCACTGCAATCCAGATATAGAACAGTTTCGTTGCCTGCCCCCTAAATCCCTGTTCCCCTTGATGGTCAAGCCCTCCTCTCACCCCTGCTTGTAACCTCAGTGTTCCATCCATGTAGTTTTGCCTTTTCCAGAATGTCAAATGTCATATATGCAACCTTTTGAGTCTGGCTTCTTTTACTTACTTTCTTTTACTTTTACTTTCATCCATGTGCTGGCCAGTGAAACCATATGGGCCTGGAATTTTCTTTTCTGGAAGGCTTTTAACTATGAATTCAACTTCTATATTAGATATAGGAATATCCGGGCTATTGATTTCTTCTTGAGTGAGTTTTGGTGCTTTCTGTCTGTCAAGGAAATTGTCCATTTTGTTTAAGTTGTTGAATTTATGGGAATGAAATTATAAGTATTCTCTTATTTTCCTTTCAATATCTGAAGTAATGACCCTCTTTCATTCCTGGTATTGGTAATTTGTTTCTCTTTCTCTCCCTCTCATCAGTCTGCTAAGAAGTTTGTTGATCTTTCAAAAATCCAGCTTTCAGTTTCATTTATTTCCTCTATTATTTTTCTATTTTCAATTTAATTGATATTTACTCTTTTCTTTATTTCCTTCCTTCTGCTTGCCTTGGGTTTGATATGCTCTACTTTTCCTAGTTTCATAAGGTGGAAGCTTACATCACTGATTTGAGAACTTTCCACTTTTCTGATATAAACATTTAATGCTATGTATCTCAACACTACTTTAACTGCATTCCACACATTTTGATATGTTGTGCATTCATTTTCATTCCATTCAAAATATTTTGTAATATCCTCTGAGACCTTCTCTTTGGCCCGTGGGTCTGCTACCTGTACTTGTATGTATTTCTGAAATTTCTGTGGTGTTCCACAAGTCTGCCTATCATGCACCAGCAGGGATTATAGAGTACTTACAGCATATTGATTCCTAAGTATGTTTTAATATCTGGAAGGACTAACTCTTACTCCATCACAGTTCACTTTCTTTAAAAATTCATTATATTGAGATATATTCACATACCATGCAGTCATACAAAACAAAACATACATCAGTTGTTCACAGTACCATTACATAGTTGTGCATTCATCACCTAAATCAATCCCTGACACCTTCATTAGCACACACACAAAAATAACAAGAATAAAAATTAAAGTGAAAAAGAGCAATTGAAGTAAAAAAGAACACTGGGTGCCTTTTGTTTTGCTTTGTTTTGTTTGTTTGTTTGTTTGTTTTCTTCCCCTATTTTTCTACTCATCCATCCATACACTGGACAAAGGGGAGTGTAGTCCATATGGCTTTCCCAATCCCATTGTCACCCCTCATAAGCTACATTTTTATACAACTGTCTTCGAGATTCATGGGTTCTCGGTTGTAGCCTGATAGTTTCAGGTATTTACTGCTAGCTATTCCAATTCACTAGAACCTAAAAAGGGTTGTCTAAAGTGTGCGTAAGAGTGCCCACCACAGTGACCTCTCGGCTCCTTTTGGAATCTCTCTGCCACTGAAGCTTATTTCATTTCCTTTCACATCCCCCTTTTGGTCAAGAAGATGTTCTCCGTCCCACGATGCCGGATCTAGATTCTTCCTCGGTGGTCATATTCCACGTTGCCAGGGAGATTTACTCTCCTGGGTATCAGATCCCACGTAGCGGAGAGGGCAGTGGTTTCACCTGCCAAGTTGACTTAGCTAGAGAGAGAGGGCCACATATGAGCAACAAAGAGGCATTCAGCAAGGAGGCTCTTAGGCACAATTATAGGGAGGCCTAGCCTCTCCTTTGCAGCAACCGTCTTCCCAAGGGTAAAACTTATGGTAGAGGGCTCAGCCCATCAAACCACCAGTCCCCTATGTCTGTGAGCACATTAGCAACCATCGAGCTGGGGAAGCCCAATACTCCTGCATTCTCCACCAGCTCCTCAGGGGGGCTCTGCATATTTTTTTCATTTTTTTTAATTAACTTTTTTTTTAAAATCAACTGTATAAAAAATAAATAAACTTAAAAAAAACATACAATAAAAAAAATTGCAAGCAGACCGTAACAAGAGAGTAAGAAAAAGACAACTAACCTAAGATAACCACTTTACTTCCGACAGGTTCCTACTCTACCCCTAGAAAATAACCTAGTAACAAGTTCAACATTTCTGTCAACTTGTTCCTACCATACCCATCAGAAATTAGCAGACCATAGTCATTCCTGGGCATTCCCAGAACATTAAATTTGCCCACGATAGCTAATCTGTTCTTATTGGGTTATCATTCCCCCTTCCTTAATTGCTCTCTATCACTAGTTCCCCTACATTCTACATTATAAACCATTTGTTTTACTTTTTTCAATGTTCACATTAGTGGTAGCATATAATATTTCTCTTTTTGTGCCTGGCTTACTTCACTCAGCATTATGTCTTCAAGGTTCATCCATGTTGTCATGTGTTTCACGAGATCATTCCTTCTTACTGCCGCGTAGTATTCCATCATGTGTATATACCACATTTTATTTATCCACTCATCTGTTGAAGGACGTTTGGGTTGTTACCATCTCTTGGCAATTGTGAATAATGCTGCTATGAACATTGGTGTGCAGATATCTGTTCGTGTCACTGCTTTCAGATTTCTGAGTATATACTAAGAAGTGCAATCTCTGGATCAAAGGGTAACTCTATATCTAGTTTTCTAAGGAACTGCCAGACTGACTTCCAGAGTGATTGAAACATTATACAGTCCCACCAACAGTGGATAAGAGTTCCATTTTCTCCACATCCTCCCAGAATTTGTAATTTCCTGTTTGTTTAATGGCAGCCATTATAATTGGTGTGAGATGGTATCTCATTGTGGTCTTAATTTGCATTTCTCTAATAGCTAGTGAAGCTGAACATTTTTTCATGTGTTTCTTGGCCATTTGTATTTCCTCTTCAGAGAACTGTCTTTTCATAACTTTTGCCCATTTTATAATCGGGGGGTCTGTACTATCGTCATTGAGTTGTAGGATTTCTTTACAAATGCAAGATATCAGTCTTTTGTCAGATTCATGGTTTCCAAAAATTTTTTCCCATTGAGTTGGCTGCCTCTTTACCTTTTTGAGAAATTCCTTTGAGGTACAGATACTTCTAAGCTTGAGGAGTTCCCATTTATCTATTTTTTCTTCTGTTGCTTGTGCTTTGGGTGTAAAGTCTAGGAAGTGGCCACCTAATACAAGGTCTTGAAGATGTTTTCCTACATTATCTTCTAGGAGTTTTATGGTACTGTCTTTTATATTGAGATCTTTGATCCATTTTGAGTTAATTTTTGTGTAGGGTGTGAGGTAGGGGTCCTCTTTCATTCTTTGGATATGGATATCCAACTCTCCCAGCCCCATTTGTTGAAAAGACTGTTATGTCCCAGTTCAGTGGCTTTGGGGGCCTTATCAAAGATCAGTTGGCTGTAGATCTGGGAATCTATCTCCAAATTCTCAATTTGATTCCATTGATCAATTTGTCTACATTTGTGCCACTGCCATGCTGTTTTGACAACTGTGGCTTTATAATAAGCTTCAAAGTCAGGGAGTGTAAGTCCTCCCACTTCATTTTTCTTTTTTAGAGTGTCTTTAGCAATTCGAGGCATCTTCCCTTTCCAAATAAATTTGATTACTAGCTTTTCCAAGTCTGCAAAGTAGGCTGATGGAATTTTTATTAGGATTGCATTGAATCTGTAGATGAGTTTAGGTAGAATTGACATCTTAATGATGTTTAGCCTTCCTATCCATGAACATAGAATATTTTTCCATCTCTTAAGGTCCCCTTCTATTTCTTTTAGTAGAGTTATATAGTTTCCTTTGTATAGGTCTTTTACATCTTTGGTTAAGTTTATTCCTAGGTACTTGATTTTTTTAGTTGTTATTGAAAATGGTATCTTTTTCTTGATTTTCTCTTCAATTTGTTCATTTCTAGTGTATAGAAACATTACTGACTTACGTGCATTGATCTTGTATCCCACTACTTTGCTGAATTTGTTTATTAGCTCTAGTAGCTGTATTGTCGATTTCTTAGGGTTTTCCAGATATAAGATCATATCATCTGCAAACAATGACAGTTTTACTTCTTCCTTTCCAATTTGGATGCCTTTTATTTCTTTGTCTTGCCGGATTGCCCTGGCTAGCACTTCCAGCACAATGTTGAATAACAGTGGTGACAGCGGGCATCCTTGTCTTGTTCCTGATCTTAGAGGGAAGGCTTTCAGTCTCTCACCATTGAGTACTATGCTGGCTGTGGGTTTTTCATATATGCTCTTTATCATATTGAGGAAGTTTCCTTCAATTCCTACCTTTTGAAGTGTTTTTATCAAAAAGGGATGTTGGATTTTGTCGAATGCGTTTTCAGCATCTATTGAGATGATCATTTGATTTTTCTCCTTTGATTTGTTAATGTGTTGTAATACATTGATTGATTTTCTCATGTTGAACCATCCTTGCATGCCTGGAATGAAACCCACTTGGTCATGATGTATGATTTTTTTAATGTGCCTTTGGATTTGATTTGCAAGTATTTTGTTGAGAATTTTTGCTTCTATATTCATTAGGGAGATAGGCCTGTAGTTTCCCATTTTTGTAGCATCTTTGCCTGGTTTCAGTATCAGATTGATGTTAGCTTCATAAAATGAGTTAGGTAGTGTTCCATTTTCTTTGATGTTTTGAAAGAGTTTGAGTAAGATTGGTATCAGTTCTTTTTGGTAAGTTTGGTAGAATTCCCCTGTGAAGCCATCTGGCCCTGGGCATTTATTTGTGGGAAGCTTTTTGATGACTGATTTTATCTCTTTGCTTGTGATGGGTTGGTTGAGGTATTCTGTTTCTTCTCTGGTCAGTCTAGGTTGTTCATATGTTTCCAGGAAATTGTCCATTTCCTCTATGTTATCCAGTTTGTTGGTATACAGTTGTTCATAGTATCCTCTTATAATTTTTTAAATTTCTTCAGGATCCACAGTAATGTCAACTTTCTCATTCATTATTTTGTTTATATGGGTCTTCTCTCTTTTTGATTTTGTCAGTCTAGCTAGGGGCTTGTCAATCTTATTGATCTTCTCAAAGAACTAACTTTTGGTGTTATTTATCCTCTCTATTGTTTTTTTGTTCTCTATGTCATTTATTTCTGCTTTAATCCTTGTTATTTCTTTTCTTCTACTTGGTTTAAGATTGGTTTGCTGTTCATTTCCTAGCTTCTTCAGTTGATCCATTAGTTCTTTGATTTGGGCTCTTTCTTCTTTTTTAATATATGCATTTGGTGCTATAAATTTCCCCCACAGTACCACTTTTGCTGTATCCCATAGGTTTTGGCATGTTGTGTTTTCATTTTCATATGTCTCTATATACTTTTTCTATATATTTTTCTTGCTATTTCTTCTTTAACCCACTGATTGATTAAGTGCATGTTGTTTAACCTCCAGGTATTTGTGAATTTTCTAAGTCTCTGACGCTTATTGACTTCTAATTGTATTCCATTGTGGCCAGAGAATGTGCTTTAATAATTTCATTTTTTTTTTTAAATTTATTGAGGCTTGTTTTATGTCCCAGCATATGATATGTTCTGGAGAAAGTTCTGTGAGCACTAGAGAAGTATGTGTATCCTGGTGATTTGGGATGTAATGTTCTATATGTGTCTGTTAAATCCAATTCATTTATCAGATTGTTTAGGTTTTCAGTTCCCTTATTGGTCTTCTGTCTGGGTGATCTATCTATAGGAGAGAGTGATGTGTTGAAGTCTCCCACAATTATTGTGGAAACATCAATTGCTTCCTTTAGTTTTGCCAGTGTTTGTGTCATGTTTTTTTGTGTCACCTTGATTGGGTGCATAAACATGATTGTTATTTCTTGTTGAATTTAGCCTTTTATTAGTATGTAGTGGCCTTCTTTCTCTCTCATAACATCCTTGCAGTTAATGTCTATTTTATCTGAGGTTAATATTGCTACTTCTGCTTTATTTTGGCTGTGGCTTGCATGAAATATTTTTTTCCATCCTTTCACTTTCAATTTCTTTGTGTCCCTGTGTCTAAGATGAGTCTCTTGAATGTGACATATTGATGGTTCATTTTTTTTTGATCCATTCTGCCAATCTTTATCTTTTAATTGGGGAGTTTAATCCATTTACATTCAATGTTATTACTATGAAGACATTTCTTGAATCAGCCGTCTTATCCTTAGGTTTATGTTTGTCAGATATATTTTTTCCCTCTCTCTCTTAATGTTCTTTAATGTACCCAAACTGAATCTCTTTAGTACTGAACCTTTCTCCATATCTTTCTCTCCTTTCTTTGTTTCTCTGTCAGTAGGGCTACCTTTAGTATCTCAAGTAGGGCAGGTCTCTTGTTAGCAAATTCTCTCAGCATTTGTTTGTTTGTGAAAAATTTAAGCTCTCCCTCAAATTGGAAGGAGAGTTTTGCTGGATAAAGTAAAATTTGGAAATTTTTGGTTGGAAATTTTTCTCTCTCAGAATTTTAAATATGTCAGGCCACTGCCTTCTCGCCTCCATGGTGGCTGCTGAGTAGTCACAACTTAGTCTTATGCTGTTTCCTTTGTAAGTGGTGAATGGCTTTTGTCTTGCTGCTTTCAGAACTTGCTCCTTCTCTTCCATATTTGGCAGTGTGATCAGAATATGTCTCAGAGTGGGTTTATTTGGATTTATTCTATTTGGAGTTTGCTGGGCATTTATGATTTGTGTATTTATGGTGTTTAGAAGATTTGGGAAGTTTTCCCCAGCAATTTCTTTGAATACTCTTCCTAGCCCTTTACCCTTCTCTTCTCCTTCTGGAACACCAATGAGTCTTATATTTGGATGTTTTATTTTGTCTATCATATCCCTGAGGTCCATTTTGATTTTTTCAATTTTTTCCCCATTCTTTCTTTTGTTCTTTCATTTTCCGTTCTGTCGTCCTGTAGGTCACTGATTTGCTGTTCAGCTTCCTCTAGTCTTGTACTATGAGTATCCAGAATCTTTTTAATTTGGTCAACAGTTTCTTTTATTACCATAAGATCATCTATTTTTTTATTTACTCTTGCAATTTCTTCTTTATGCTCTTCTAGGGTCTTCTTCATGTCCTTTATATACTGTGCTATGCTTTTCTTCATGTCCTTTACATCCTATGCCATGCTCTCATTGTTCATCATTAGTTCTTTGATTAATTGCTCCAAGTACTGTGTCTCCTCTGATCTTTTGATTTGGGTGCTTGGGCTTGGGTTATCCATATCATCTGGCTTTTTCATATACTTTAAAATGTTCTGTTGTTTTTGGCCTCTTGGCATTTGCTTAACTTGATTGGGTTATTTTAGGATTTGTAGACCAATTCAAACCCTTATCTCTAATTCATCTTATCTACAGCTTCGTGGAGTACACTTTAACTAACCTGAAGGTGGTGTCCATGAGTCACCTATTCCCCTCAAGCCAGTTCTCCCCCACTTTGTCTTTGTGGTGAGTGGGGGTGTGAGTCTTATGGGGTCCAATTGGTGCATCAAGCTTGCTTTGACCACCCTGTGTATGGGGCATGTGTCTGAGTGGTTGGGGGGGGCAGTTTTAATAATCAAATCTCCCTGGTGTTCCTGGAGATTTAAAGCTGTTGCAATAGTCTAATCCTTCAGTTCAGTCTTGCCACAGTTTGTCTCTGCTGCTGACCCACAAGTCCTTGGTATTGGCTTATGGTCCCTGTGACTTGCGAGTGGGTCCCTCTTCCAAGCCATGCACTCCTAGGTCCTCTGCTGAGGAATGACTGTGCTATGTCACAGGTGAGTGCTGTTCCCCCCAGGTGTTTCTGGGCTGCAAGGCTCTGTAGGGGCATTCCCAGTCTGCTGAAAGGATGGCTGAATGAGGCATGTTAATTTCCCTCTTTTCACACAGCTCTGCCTTCCCAACTCTGGGAAAATTAGCTGAGAAAACGTGAAAGGCTAATGTCCATGCCTGATATTGTGATGTGTGTGTGTGTTTTTGGAAACACTTCCAATCACACTGAGTTGTTTGGAGCAGCTCTGGGCTGTGGAGCTGGTGCCAGGCACCAGTGTTCCCTGCCCACTGGGAAGATGACTGCAAGGGATGTCCCCCTTTTCTTGGGAATTTGTGGTGTTTAGCAAATTTTCTCAGCCACTGGACTTATTGCCTTATGTCTCAGAGCTCTCTTAGCTCTGCTCTTGTCTGGGCCCAAATTGCAAGTCTTTGAGGCTTTCTGTAATGGGATCTCAGCTGTTCCACATGTTCATGAGTGTTGTATGAAGTATGCCCACAGTCAAATTGCTCTGCCGTGTCTGGTCCATGCAGTTCCTGGCTTTCTACCTACTGCCCTGGAGGAGTAACTAAAACCTACACCTCACCACTCTGCCATCTTGCCCCACCTCCCTTCCCACTGTTCACTTTTAATGTTTCCTAGGGATTCTTGCTTGTGCATTATTTCTTTATAAACCTTGAAATCAACCTCTTTAGCTCTAGAAAAAGTGTGTTGATATTTTCATTAAAATTGCATTCATCTTACATATTAATTTGTGTGTAAAACAAATTTTTATGATGTTGACTTGTCATATCCAAGAATATGGGATATACATCTATTTATTTTTTGTGTTTTAAGACTGTTCTTCAGCATTTCTTATATAACTTTAATATATTTCTTGTTAAGACTATTCCCAAGGGATATATGTCTTCTTCATTACTGTAATAGGTGCTATCCTCTCTTTCGTTATATATTCTAATTGGCTTTGTTTTATATAGGAAAGCTGTTGCTTCTTTGTATGCTACTTTACTGAGTTTCTTTTCCATTTGTAACAGTTTCAAAATGATCCCTTTTTTATTATCTAATTGTAAGGATTCTTAAAATATTCTGGATACAAGTCCCTTACCAGATATATGATTTACAGATATTTTCTCACAGTAAGTGGGCTGTCTTTTCACCTTCTTGATGGTGTCCTTTGATGCACAAAAATTTAAAGATGTGATGAAGTCAAATTTATCTAGTTTTTATTTTGCCCATTGTGCTTTTGGTGTCTGTTCCTGTTTGCTGATGCTGTCATTTGCAAAATACCAGAAATGGATTGGCTTTTATAAAGGGGGTTTATTAAGTTATGAGTTTACTGTCCTAGGTGTCCAAACTAAGGCATCAACAAGATGATACCTTCACTGAAGAATGGCCGATGGTGTCAAGAACAACTTTCTCAGCTGGGAAGGCATGTGGCTGGTGTCTGCTGTTCCTTTGATCCCAGATTGTGTTTCAAATGACGTTCTCCAAAATGTCTCTGGGCCTCTCTTAGCTTCTCTGGGGCAAACTCTGGACTTCCTCTCTTAGCTTAGCATCTCCAAACATCCTTCTGTCCAGTCCAACCATCTCTAAGTGTCAGGGAGCATCTGATCCTTGGCTTAGCATATCCAGGGGAATTTTTCCTCTCTTAGCTTCTCTGGAGCAAACTCTGGGCTGGCATCTCCAAAAGTCTCCAAGCATCTGCTTTCAATGGCCATCCCCAAAATGTCTCTCTTAGCTCCTCTGAGCTCCTTCTGTCTTTGAGTTCTTACAGGACTCCAGTGATTTAATTAAGACTCACCCTGAATGAGTGGAGTCCATATCTCCATGGAAATAATTCAATCAAATGTTTCACCCACAGTTGATTGAATCACATCTCCATGGAAACAATCAAAAGATTCCAACCTAATCAATACTAATACATCTGCCCCCACAAGATTGCATTAAAGAATATGGCTTTTGGGGGGACATAATATATCCAAACTGGCAGTGTCCTATCTAAGAAGGCCCAGAAAGCCCAACCCAAGGGAACAAAGAGTTATTATGCTTTCTTCCAAATGTTTTGTTGCTTTAGCCCATACACTTAGATCTATGATCCATTTTGAGTTAATATTTGTATATTATGTGAGGTAGGGTTGCAACTTAATTCTTTTGCATGTGGATATCTGGTTGTCCCAGCACCAAATGATGAGACTATTCTTTTGCCATTGAATGGGTCTTGTCAAAAATCAATAGACTCTCAATTGTATCACATTGATCTATATGTCTATCCTTCAAGCTAGTTCCACACTGCACTGATTACTGTAGCTTTGGCATTTTGAAGTCAGGAAGTATGAGTCCTCCAACTTTGTTCTTCTTTTTCAATATTGTTTTGAGTGTTCTGAGTCCTTTTCATTTCCATATGAATTTTAGGATTAGCTAGTCAGTTTCTACAGAAAAGTTAGCTGGGATTTTAATAGGGATTGCACTGACTCTGTAGATCAATTTGGCAAGTATTGCCATCCTAACAATATTAGATCCCCTAATCCATAAACATGGGCTATCTTTCCATTTATTCAGATCTTTAATTTCTTTCAAGAATGTTTTGTGGCTTTCAGTGTACAAATCTTTCACTTCTTTTATCAAACTTATTGCCAAGTATTTTACTCTTTGTGATGCTATTGTAAATGGAATTGTGTTCTTAATTCCCTTCTCAGGTTGTTCATTGCTAGTGTGCATTGCTCTTGCATCCTGCAAGTGATATTAGTTTTCATAGATTTTTAGTGACTTCCTTAGGATTTTCTATATAGAAGATCATGCCATCTGCAAATGGAGATCACTTTACTTTTTGCTTTCCAATTTGGATGCCTTCTATTTCTTTCTCTTGGCTGGTTAGAGACTCCAGTACAATGTTGAATAGAAGTGGTGAGAGTGCACATCTTGTTCCTGATCTTAGGGGGAAAGCATTCAGTCTTTCACCATTAAGTAGGATGTTAGCTGTGGAGTTTTTGCAGGAGCTCTTTATCAAGTTGAGGATATACCTTTCTTTTTTTTTTTTTTTAATCTTCATTTTATTCAGATACATTCACATACCACGCAGTCATACAAAACAAATCGTGCATTTGATTGTTCACAGTACCATTACATAGCTATACATTCATCACCTAAATCAATCCCTGACACCTTCATTAGCATACACACAAAAATAACAAGAATAATAATTAAAGTGAAAAAGAGCAATTAAAGTAAAAAAGAACACCGGGTGCCTTTGTTTGTTTGTTTGTTTCCATCCCCTATTTTTCTACTCATCCATCCATAAACTAGACAAAGTGGAGTGTGGTCCTTATGGCTTTCCCAATCCCATTGTCACCCCTCATAAGCTAATTTTTATACAATTGTCTTCGAGATTCATGGGTTCTGGGTTGTAGTTTGATAGTTTCAGGTATCCACCACCAGCTACCCCAATTCATTAGAACCTAAAAAGGGTTGTCTAAATTGTGCGTAAGAGTGCCCACCAGAGTGACCTCTCGGCTCCTTTTGGAATCTCTCTGCCACTGAAGCTTATTTCATTTCCTTTCACATCCCCCTTTTGGTCAAGAAGATGTTCTCCATCCCACGATGCCAGGTCTACATTTGAGGATATACCTTTCTATTCCTAGTTTGTTGAGTTTTAATTTTTATCATGAGTGTTTGATTTTGTCAAATTCTTTTTCTGCATCTGTTGAAATAATCATGTGGTTTTATCCTTTCTTCTATGACTGTTTTGTATTACATTAATTTTTTGGATGTTAACTCAACCTTGCATTCCTGGGATAAATCCCACTTGGACATGGTGTATAATCCTTTTAATATGCTGCTGGATTCAGTCTGATAGTATTTTATTGAGAATTTTGAGAGATATTAGTCTCTAGTTTTCTTTTCCTGTGATATCTTTACCTGGTTTTGGTATCAGGGTAATATTCAAAGAATGAATTGAGAAGTGTTCTTTCCTCTTCAATTTTTGGAACAGTTTATTAAGGATTGGTATTAATATCTAAAATGTTTGGTAGAATTCACCAGTGAAGACAGTGGGTGTGGACTTTTGTTAATAGGAAGTTTTTAAACTACTAATTCAATCTTTTTACTTGTTGTAGGTCTATTCATATATTCTATTTCTCTTGAGTTCATTTCAGTAATTTGTAACTTTCTAGGAGTTCGGTCAATTCATCTATGTTATATAATTTGTTGGCATACAGCTGTTCATAATATTCCCTTATAGTCTTTTTTACTTCTGTAAGATTGGTACTGATGACTCCTCTTCCAGACTTGATTTTAGTGCTTTGAGTTCTCTCTCTTTCTCTCTGTTTCTCTCTTTCTCTCCCCTTCCCTGGATTGTTTAGCCAAATCACACTGATTGTTTAGGGTTCACCTATATATTTCAATTGCCTATAAAAAGACACAATTTTAAATTCTTTTCCAATTCTTCAGGTTAGTTTTTCTTGTTGGAATGTTTGTGCTAATACTTCCAATATTGAGTTAAATAATGGCTTACTTGCTCCATGGTGAATGAATTTAATGTTTTTCCTTTAAAAATGTGATGACTTGTGAGTGGAGTATATATATTCTATCATGAATATGATGCATCCATAAATCCCTATTTTTAAGTGTTTTAATAAAAATGGCTTTGTTTTACTTTAGTGTCTTCATTTTCCTTATTTACTGTAGTGTTAAAATTTTCATTGCTATTTATTCTTTCACCTTTTCAATGGAAAGATAAAATGCATCCCTGGTTCCACCTTTTATATTGGGAGGGAAGTCAGTGCTGTAACCTTTAAAAGGTTTGTCATACAGAGTTCCTTTTCTCATTTCAAGCTCCATTACTTGGTTTTTGAATGGTTCTTGTGACTGTGTATAGACTCCACCCCTGTACATGCAAAGGAACGAGGGAGCCCTGGTATCACAAGGACAAATGCAGAAATATTAGGGCCTCTCATTTTGTAAACTTGTAGTGAATTTACCAATATCTCAGAGGTACTTGTCATTAAGTAGAGTCTGTTCTGTCTGTGCATCTAATGTCTGAACATCTTTCTTCTCATCAGCCTACTTCAGGACCACCAGCTAGACCCATGCCCTGACTTCAGAGTTCTGGCACTGTGAACTCTATTTTTCACCTTTTCACTCAAACTCCACCCCCTCCCAGACCCAACATCCAGACCCCCAGCCTGGAGCAGTCACTGCTGTGGATGGTCTCAATCCCTGAGAGGCAAAGAACAATTTGGAGAAGTAAACTCATCCCACCCAATAAAGGGCAAAACGAAGGATTGGGGGATGCACTTTGGAAGGTAGACCTTAAGGAAGGATATACCTTTCACATCATCATGAAGAGATGTTGCAATTATCAGAGTGCTGGACACGGTCCTGTAGTGCAAAACCCTGGAGGTTTGCTTGGTTGAGTGAAAGGGGTAGATACACCAACAACTCTTCCAAAGTCTTACTGATCCACTCCATATGGTAGGCAAATCTGATGAAAACATTTGGATATAGAATGTTTCCATTTGCCCTTGAGCACTTTGGGCCCATATCATAATTCTGAAAGGTAGTCATTTTCTTTAAGTATGACAGCCAAGCAATTTGCCACCCTCACCCTGGGAAGAAAGAAGGAGTTTGCTTTGAGCTGAGAAAGGGGAGGGTCTTCCCATCTCCTGCACCACAACTAAATTCAGGCATGACTAAGTGTCCATTGTAGGTTAGGCTGAGAGCTGACCATGGTCTGCTCTGGCTAGCCCACTCTCCAAATGTTCTTGCCCTAGAGACATGTTGAACCTGACTGGCCAACAGATCCAGGCTCCACCAGTCCAGGGGTGATGTTCCTCTGCATGTGAGCATGCAGGTTTCACCAATACTGTCTTGCAAAGCTGAAATCCCTGCAGGACAAAAGAGAGTTGTTGGAGAAAGGACACTTGACTAGCTCTCCTGCCACAATCCAGCAGGGCCAGGATGCCGAAGAGTGCGGCTCCCTCTGGCTTCAGACCATAGTGATCCAATGAAGCTTGTACCCCTGGGCTGTTCTCATCAACAAGGGCACCCCTCAGTGGGGAAGTTGGGCTGCTTTCTCCACATGCCCCTCCCTGCCCCAGCTGAATCACTGCAGGTGCTTTTTCATCACCCAGACGAGAGTGTGTGTTCTAGTTTGCTAATGCTACTGGAATGCAAAACACCAGAGATGGATTGGCTTTTATAAAAGGGGGCTTGAGGCGGGGCAAGATGGCGGACTGGTGAGCTGTATGTTTTAGTTACTCCTCCAGGAAAGTAGGTAGAAAGCCAGGAACTGCGTGGACTGGACACCACAGACCAATCTGACTTTGGGCATACTTCATTCAACACTCATGAAAACGTGGAACTGCTGAGATCAGCGAAATCTGTAAGTTTTTGTGGCCAGGGGACCCGCACCCCTCCCTGCCAGGCTCAGTCCCATGGGAGGAGGGGCTGTCAGCTCCGGGAAGGAGAAGGGAGAACTGCAGTGGCAGCCCTTATCAGAAACTCATTCTACTGATCCAAACTCCAACCATAGATAGACTGAGACCAGACACCAGAGAATCTGAGAGCAGCCAGCCCAGCAGAGAGGAGACAGGCATAGAAAAAAACAACACAAAAAGCTCCAAAATAAAAGCGGAGGATTTTTGGAGTTCTGGTGAACATAGAAAGGGGAAGGGCAGAGCTCAGGCCCTGAGGCTCATATGCAAATCCCGAAGAAAAGCTGATCTCTCTGCCCTGTGGACCTTTCCTTAATGGCCCTAATTGCTTTGTCTCTTAGCATTTCAATAGCCCATTAGATCTCTGAGGAGGGCCCTTTTTTTTTTTAATCCTTTTTTCTTTTTCTAAAACAATTACTCTAAGAAGCCCAATACAGAAAGCTTCAAAGACTTGCAATTTGGGCAGGTCAGGACAAGAGTAGAACTAAGAGAGCTCTGAGACAAAAGGCAATAATCCAGTGGCTGAGAAAATTCACTAAACACCACAACTTCCCAAGAAAAGGGGGGTGTCCGCTCACAGCCATCATCCTGGTGGACAGGAAACACTCCTGCCCATCGCCAGCCCCATAGCCCAGAGCTGCCCAAGACAACCCAGTGTGACGGAAGCGCTTCAAATAACAGGCACACACCACAAAACTGGGCGTGCACATTAGCCTTCCCTGCAACCTCAGCTGATTGTCCCAGAGTTGGGAAGGTGGAGCAGTGTGAATTAACAAAGCCCCATTCAGCCATCATTTCAGAAGACTGGGAGCCTCCCTACACAGCCCAGCAGCCCAGAACTGCCCTGGGGGGACAGCACTCACCTGTGACATAGCACAGTCATCCCTCAACAGAGGACCCGGGGTGCACAGCCTGGAAGAGGGGCCCACTTGCAAGTCTCAGGAGCCATACGCCAATACCAAGGACTTGTGGGTCAGTGACAGAGACAAACTGTAGCAGGACTAAACTGAAGGATTAGACTATTGCAGCAGCTTTAAAACTCTAGGATCACCAGGGAGATTTGATTGTTAGAGCCACCCCCCCTCCCTGACTGCCCAGAAACACGCCCCATATACAGGGCAGGCAACACCAACTACACACGCAAGCTTGGTACACCAATTGGACCCCACAAGACTCACTCCCCCACTCACCAAAAAGGCTAAGCAGGGGAGAACTGGCTTGTGGAGAACAGGTGGCTCGTGGACGCCACCTGCTGGTTAGTTAGAGAAAGTGTACTCCACGAAGTTGTAGATCTGATAAATTAGAGATAAGGACTTCAATTGGTCTACAAATCCTAAAAGAACCCTATCAAGTTAAGCAAATGCCAAGAGGCCAAAAACAACAGGAAATTCTAAAGCATATGAAAAAACCAGACGATATGGATAACCCAAGCACAAGCACCCAAACCAAAGGATCAGAAAAGACACAGCACCTAGAGCAGCTACTCAAAGAACTAAAGATGAACAATGAGACCATAGTACGGGAAACAAAGGAGATCAAGAAGACCCTAGAAAAGCATAAAGAAGACATTGCAAGACTAAATACAAAAACGGATGATCTTATGGAAATTAAAGAAACTGTTGACCAAATTAAAAAGATTCTGGACACTCATAGTACAAAACTAGAGGAAGGTGAACAATGAATCAGTGACCTGGAAGATGACAGAATGGAAAATGAAAGCATAAAAGAAAGAATGGGGAAAAAAATTGAAAAAATCGAAATGGACCTCAGGGATATGATAGATAATATGAAATGTCCAAATATAAGACTCATTGGTGTCCCAGAAGGGGAAGAAAAGCGTAAAGGTCTAGGAAGAGTATTCAAAGAAATTGTTGGGGAAAACTTCCCAAATCTTCTAAACAACATAAATACACAAATCATAAATGCTCAGCGAACTCCAAATAGAATAAATCCAAATAAACCCAGTCCGAGACATATTCTGATCACACTGTCAAACACAGAAGAGAAGGAGGAAGTTCTGAAAGCAGCAAGAGAAAAGCAATTCACCACATACAAAGGAAACAGCATAAGACTAAGCAGTGACTACTCAGCAGCCACCATGGAGGCAAGAAGGCAGTGGCACGATATATTTAAAATTCTGAGTGAGAAAAATTTCCAGCCAAGAATACTTTATCCAGCAAAGCTCTCCTTCAAATTTGAGGGAGAGCTTAAATTTTTCACAGGCAAACAAATGCTGAGAGAATTTGCTAACAAGAGACCTGCCTTACTGGAGATACTAAAGGGAGTCCTACAGACAGAGAAACAAAGAAAGGACAGAGAGACTTGGAGAAAGGTTCAGTACTAAAGAGATTTGGTATGGGTACAATAAGGGATATTAATAGAGAGAGGGGAAAAATATGACAAACATAAACCAAAGGGTAAGATGGCTGATTCAAGAAATGCCTTCACGGTTATAATGTTGAATTTAAATAGATTAAACTCCCCAATTAAAAGATATAGATTCGCAGAATGGATCAAAAAAAATGAACCATCAATATGTTGCATACAAGAGACTCATCTTAGACACAGGGACACAAAGAAACTCAAAGTGAAAGGATGGAAAAAAATATTTCATGCAAGCTACAGCCAAAAGAAAGCAGGTGTAGCAATATTAATCTCAGATAAAATAGACTTCAAATGCAGGGATGTTTTGAGAGACAAAGAAGGCCACTACATACTAATAAAAGGGGCAATTCAACAAGAAGAAATAACAATCATAAATGTCTATGCACCCAATCAAGGTGCCACAAAATACATGAGAGAAACACTGGCAAAACTAAAGGAAGCAATTGATGTTTCCACAATAATTGTGGGAGACTTCAACACATCACTCTCTCCTATAGATAGATCAACCAGACAGAAGACCAATAAGGAAATTGAAAACCTAAACAATCTGATAAATGAATTAGATTTAACAGACATATACAGGACATTACATCCCAAATCACCAGGATACACATACTTTTCTAGTGCTCATGGAACTTTCTCCAGAATAGATCATATGCTGGGACATAAAACAAGCCTCAATAAATTTAAAAAGATTGAAATTATTCAAAGCACATTCTCTGACCACAATGGAATACAATTAGAAGTCAATAACCATCAGAGACTTAGAAAATTCAGAAATACCTGGAGGTTAAACAACACACTCTTAAGCAATCAGTGGGTTAACGAAGAAATAGCAAGAGAAATTGCTAAATATATAGAGACGAATGAAAATGAGAACACAACATACCAAAACCTATGGGATGCAGCAAAAGCAGTGCTAAGGGGGAAATTTATAGCACTAAACGCATATATTAAAAAGGAAGAAAGAGCCAAAATCAAAGAACTAATGGATCAACTGAAGAAGCTAAAAAATGAACAGCAAACCAATCCTAAACCAAATACAAGAAAAGAAATAACAAGGATTAAAGCAGAAATAAATGACATAGAGAACAAAAAAACAATAGAGAGGATAAATATCACCAAAAGTTGGTTCTTTGAGAAGATCAACAAGATTGACAAGCCCCTAGCTAGACTGACAAAATCAAAAAGAGAGAAGACCCATATAAACAAAAAAATGAATGAAAAAGGTGACACAACTGCAGATCCTGAAGAAATTAAAAAAAATTATAAGAGGATATTATGAACAACTGTATGGCAACAAATGGGATAATGTAGAAGAAATGGACAATTTCCTGGAAACATGTGAACAACCTAGACTGACCAGAGAAGAAATAGAAGACCTCAACCAACCCATCACAAGCAAAGAGATCCAATCAGTCATCAAAAATCTTCCCACAAATAAATGCCCAGGGCCAGATGGCTTCACAGGGGAATTCTACCAAACTTTCCAGAAAGAACTGACACCAATCTTACTCAAACTCTTTCAAAACATTGAAGAAAATGGAACACTACCTAACTCATTTTATGAAGCTAACATCAATCTAATATCAAAACCAGGCAAAGATGCTACAAAAAAGGAAAACTACCGGCCAATCTCCCTAATGAATATAGATGCAAAAATCCTCAACAAAATACTTGCAAATCGAATCCAAAGACACATTAAAAAAATCATACACCATGACCAAGTGGGTTTCATTCCAGGCATGCAAGGATGGTTCAACATAAGAAAATCAATCAATGTATTACAACACATTAACAAGTGCAAAGGGAAAAATCAATTGATCATCTCAATAGATGCTGAAAAAGCATTTGACAAAATCCAACATCCCTTTTTGATAAAAACACTTCAAAAGGTAGGAATTGAAAGAAACTTCCTCAACATGATAAAGAGCATATATGAAAAACCCACAGCCAGCATAGTACTCAATGATGAGAGACTGAAAGCCTTCCCTCTAAGATCAGGAACAAGACAAGGATGCCCGCTGTCACCACTGTTATTCAACATTGTGCTGGAAGTGCTAGCCAGGGCAATCCGGCAAGACAAAGAAATAAAAGGCATCCAAATTGGAAAAGAAGAAGTAAAACTGTCATTGTTTGCAGATGATATGATCTTATATCTAGAAAACCCTGAGAAATCGACGATACAGCTACTAGAGCTAATAAACAAATTTAGCAAAGTAGCGGGATACAAGATTAATGCACATAAGTCAGTAATGTTTCTATATGCTAGAAATGAACAAACTGAAGAGACACTCAAGAAAAAGATACCACTTTCAACAGCAACTAAAAAAATCAAGTACCTAGGAATAAACTTAACCAAAGATGTAAAAGACCTATACAAAGAAAAGTACATAACTCTACTAAAAGAAATAGAAGGGGACCTTAAAAGATGGAAAAATATTCCATGTTCATGGTTAGGAAGACTAAATGTCATTAAGATGTCAATTCTACCCAAACTCATCTACAGATTCAATGCAATCCCAATCAAAATTCCAACAACCTACTTCGCAGACTTGGAAAAGCTAGTTATCAAATTTATTTGGAAAGGGAAGATGCCTCAAATTGCTAAAGACACTCTAAAACAGAAAAACGAAGTGGGAGGACTTACACTCCCTGACTTTGAAGCTTATTATAAAGCCACAGTTGCCAAAACAGCATGGTACTGGCACAAAGATAGACATATAGATCAATGGAATTGAATTGAGAATTCAGAGATAGACCCTCAGATCTATGGCCGACTGATCTTTGATAAGGCCCCCAAAGTCACTGAACTGAGCCATAATGGTCTTTTCAACAAATGGGGCTGGGAGAGTTGGATATCCATATCCAAAAGAATGAAAGAGGACCCCTACCTCACCCCCTACACAAAAATTAACTCAAAATGGACCAAAGATCTCAATATAAAAGAAAGTACCATAAAACTCCTAAAAGATAATGTAGGAAAACATCTTCAAGACCTTGTATTAGGCGGCCACTTCCTAGACTTTACACCCAAAGCACAAGCAACAAAAGAAAAAATAGATAAATGGGAACTCCTCAAGCTTAGAAGTTTCTGCACCTCAAAGGAATTTCTCAAAAAGGTAAAGAGGCAGCCAACTCAATGGGAAAAAATTTTTGGAAACCATGTATCTGACAAAAGACTGATCTCTTGCATATATAAAGAAATCCTACAACTCAATGACAATAGTACAGACAGCCCAATTATAAAATGGGCAAAAGATATGAAAAGACAGTTCTCTGAAGAGGAAATACAAATGGCCAAGAAACACATGAAAAAATGTTCAGCTTCACTAGCTATTAGAGAGATGCAAATTAAGACCACAATGAGATACCATCTAACACCGATTAGAATGGCTGCCATTAAACAAACCGGAAACTACAAATGCTGGAGGGGATGTGGAGAAATTGGAACTCTTATTCATTGTTGGTGGGACTGTATAATGGTTCAGCCACTCTGGTAGTCAGTCTGGCAGTTCCTTAGAAAACTAGATATAGAGTTACCATTCAATCCAGCGATTGCACTTCTCTGTATACACCCGGAAGATCGGAAAGCAGTGACACGAACAGATATCTGCACGCCAATGTTCACAGCAGCATTATTCACAATTGCCAAGAGATGGAAACAACCCAAATGTCCTTCAACAGATGAGTGGATAAAGAAAATGTGGTATATACACACGATGGAATACTACGCGGCAGTAAGAAGGAACGATCTGGTGAAACATATGACAACATGGATGAACCTTGAAGACATAATGCTGAGCGATATAAGCCAGGCACAAAAAGAGAAATATTATATGCTACCACTAATGTGAACTTTGAAAAATGTAAAACAAATGGTTTATAATGTAGAATATAGGGGAACTAGCAATAGAGAGCAATTAAGGAAGGGGGAACAATAATCCAAGAAGAACAGATAAGCTATTTAACGTTCTGGGGATGCCCAGGAATGACTATGGTCTGTTAATTTCTGATGGATATAGTAGGAAGAAGTTCACAGAAATGTTGCTATATTAGGTAACTTTCTTGGGGTAAAGTAGGAACATGTTGGAAGTAAAGCAGTTATCTTAGGTTAGTTGTCTTTTTCTTACTCCCTTGTTATGGTCTCTTTGAAATGTTCTTTTATTGTATGTTTGTTTTCTCTTTAACTTTTTTTTCATACAGTTGATTTAAAAAAGAAGGGAAAGTTAAAAAAAAGAAAGAAAAACAAGGAAAAAAAGATGTAGTGCCCCCTCGAGGAGCCTGTGGAGAATGCAGGGGTATTTGCCTACCCCACCTCGATGGTAGCTAACATGATCACAGACATAGGGGACTGGTGGTTTGATGGGTTGAGCCCTCTACCATAGGTTTTACCCTTGGGAAGACGGTTGCTGCAAAGGAGAGGCTAGGCCTCCCTGTGGTTGTGCCTAAGAGCCTCCTCCCGAATGCCTCTTTGTTGCTCAGATGTGGCCCTCTCTCTCTGGCTAAGCCAACTTGAAAGGTGAAATCACTGCCCTCCCCACTACGTGGGATCAGATACCCAGGGGAGTGAATCTCCCTGGCAACGTGGAATACGACTCCCGGGGAGGAATGTAGACCTGGCATCGTGGGACGGAGAACATCTTCTTGACCAAAAGGGGGTTGTGAAAGGAAATGAAATAAGCTTCAGTGGCAGAGAGATTCCAAAAGGAGCCGAGAGGTCACTCTGGTGGGCACTCTTACGCACAATTTAGCCAACCCTTTTTAGGTTCTAAAGATTTGGGGTAGCTGGTGGTGGATACCTGAAACTATCAAACTACAACCCAGAACCCATGAATCTCGAAGACAGTTGTATAAAAATGTAGCTTATGAGGGGTGACAATGGGATTGGGAAAGCCATAAGGACCACACTCCACTTTGTCTAGTTTATGGATGGATGAGTAGAAAAATAGGGGAAGGAAACAAACAGACAAAGGTACCCAGTGTTCTTTTTTACTTCAATTGCTCTTTTTCACTCTAATTATTATTCTTGTTATTTTTGTGTGTGTGCTAATGAAGGTGTCAGGGATTGATTTGGGTGATGAATGTACCACTATGTAATGGTACTGTAAACAATCGAAAGTACGATTTGTTTTGTATGACTGCGTGGTATGTGAATATATCTCAATAAAATGAAGATTAAAAAAAATAAAAAAAAAAGAAGGGAAAGTTAAAAAACAAAAACAAACAAACAAAAAAAAAAAACAAGGAAAAAAAGATGTGGTGCCCCCTTGAGGAGCCTGTGGAGAATGCAGGGGCATTCGCCTACCCCACCTCGATGGTTGCTAACATGACCACAGACATAGGGGACTGGTGGTTTGATGGGTTGAGCCCTCTACCATAGGTTTTACCCTTGGGAAGACGGTTGCTGCAAAGGAGAGGCTAGGCCTCCCTGTGGTTGTGCCTAAGAGCCTCCTCCCGAATGCCTCTTTGTTGCTCAGATGTGGCCCTCTCTCTCTGGCTAAGCCAACTTGAAAGGTGAAATCACTGCCCTCCCCCCTACGTGGGATCAGATACCCAGGGGAGTGAATCTCCCTGGCAACGTGGAATATGACTCCCGGGGAGGAATGTAGACCTGGCATCGTGGGACGGAGAACATCTTCTTGACCAAAAGGGGGATGTGAAAGGAAATGAAATAAGCTTCAGTGGCAGAGAGATTCCAAAAGGAGCCGAGAGGTCACTCTGGTGGGCACTCTTACGCACACTTTAGACAACCCTTTTTAGGTTCTAATGAATTGGGGTAGCTGGTGGTGGATACCTGAAACTATCAAACTACAACCCAGAACCCATGAATCTCGAAGACAGTTGTATAAAAATGTAGCTTATGAGGGGTGACAATGGGATTGGGAAAGCCATAAGGACCACACTCCACTTTGTCTAGTTTATGGATGGATGAGTAGAAAAATAGGGGAAGGAAACAAACAGACAAAGGTACCCAGTGTTCTTTTTTACTTCAATTGCTCTTTTTCACTGCAATTATTATTCTTGTTATTTTTGTGTGTGTGCTAATGAAGGTGTCAGGGATTGATTTAGGTGATGAATGTACAACTATGTAATGGTACTGTGAACAATCGAAAGTACGATTTGTTTTGTATGACTGCGTGGTATGTGAATATATCTCAATAAATTGAAGATAAAAAAAGGGGGGGGCTTATTTGGTTACACAGTTACAGTCTTAAGGCCATAAATTGTCCAAGGTAACACATCAGCAA
Organism: Choloepus didactylus; assembly: GCF_015220235.1. Lineage (NCBI taxonomy): Eukaryota > Metazoa > Chordata > Mammalia > Pilosa > Megalonychidae > Choloepus > Choloepus didactylus. Next base: position 5,157,970 of record NW_023637579.1, read on the forward strand.
TTGGGTACCTTCACTGGAGCATGGCCAGTGGTGTCCAGAAAACCTCTGTTAGCTGGGAAGGCACATGGCTGGCGTCTGCTCCAAAGTTCTGGTTTCAAAATGGCTTTCTCCCACATTCCTCTCTAGGCTGCAGTTCCTCAGAAATGACACTCTTAGTTGCTCTTGGGGTATTTGTCCTCTCTTAGCTTCTCTGGAGCAAGAGTCTGTTTTCAATGGCCGTCTTCAAACTGTCTGTCATCTGCAGCTCCTGTGCTTTCTTCAAAGTGTCCCTCTTGGCTGTAGCTCCTCTTCAAAATGTCACTCACAGCTGCACTGAGTTCCCTCTGCCTGTCAGCTCATTTATATGGCTCCACTGATCAAGGCCCACCCTGAATGGGTGGGGCCATGCCTCCAAGGAAATTATCTCATCAGAGTTATCACCTACAGTTGGGTGGGGCACATTTCCATGCAAACAACCTAATCCAATCATTCCAGCTTAATCCCCACTAATATGTCTGTCCCACAAGATTGCATCAAAGAACATGGCTTTTTCTGGGGGACATAATACATTCAAACTGGCACAGTGTGAGAGCAATATCCCTAGAGCCAGTGCTCTCACTTGCAAGCTCTTTTTTGGTTAAGTAGTACCTAAAAGGTTAAAACATTTGAAAGTCATTAACTTTGACCTCCCATTTCTGCCACAACCACTGTCACTCCTTGGTGGCCCTCATTTCACAAGAACAGATGTTTCTATCATCTCTAGACCTGGTAAGTCATCTTGGACTCTTCCTAGGCTAAGACTATAATAACTGCTAGAGTGATCATCAGGCTACACATGCATTTGAATCTCCTGGAGACATTGTGAATTTATACCTGTTAGACGAAGGGGTCCTGGCAAGCAGGCAATTATATAATTTCTTCTTATTTCTTCAACTTCCATGGAATCCATGGGGTGTAATATAAAAACCAGGAAGCCATCACTGAAGCTGAATGAGACTTAAGGCATGCTACAGTAGCATGCATATGTCCCTGTATCCATGTACAAGTCTTTACCAAGTGCCTATGATTCATAGTAAGTATACAATGTTGCTTAAGAAATTCTTACTTCTCAAACATGAGAGAAGCACAAGCATAGACAGGGCTAATGCCCATGTTGAGAGTCATTCAACATTCCAAAACAGTCAAATGGAAGAGGTGATAGTTGACATATTAGAATGAATGCTTCTAACTTTTCCCCATTTACAGTGATGTTTGCTGCAAGCTTCTTGTTGTGGTTGGTGGTTTTGAATACTCTTCATCCAGTTAGGAAATTTCCCTTCTATTTCTACTTATGATGAATTTATGAAAAATATTAAGAAATTCTTTCCTACATCTATTAAAATGAACTTTGCCTTTCTTTAATTCTATTAATATGAATTGTATATTTTATAATATTATTCTATCATTATATTCCTGCAATAAAGAAACTAAGAAAACCAAAGGAAAAGGAATAGGAGAGAGGAAATAAGAGTATCATTATATGTAATCTGCTTTCCAAATCCAAAAGAATCTAAAGACAAATTATTAGAAGTAATTGTTGAATTTAGCAAAGGTGCTGGATCAAAGATCAAATATAAATAATTATATTTGCATACATAAGCAGCATACAGCTAGAACATGAACTTAAATGACACCATTTACCATACAACCATAGCATAAAAGTTGATGTATTTAAGATTATCTAACAAGGGATATCAAAATCTGCATGAGAAAAATTATGAAACTTCATTGAAAGATGTTAAAGACAAATGAATGGAGAGATATCCAATGTTCATGTGGAAGAGTAAAGGTCCAACAAGGAAAAGACAGGAAATTTACATACAGGATACAAAATTTTATTATTCTATTATAATAATTAAAATGCACTTGTGTATATTCAGGGGCAAAAATTGACTGATAATGGAATAGAGCCAGAATTAGATCCTTACCTATATGGAACTTTGATACATAAATGAGGTAGCAGGGGAGACCCATGGGGAAGGAGGTTCTTAGAATAGAGGTTCTTATAATAAATGATTCTTGTAATAAATTGTTATTGGAAAAGTGGTTATCCACATGGTAAAATGAAACAGAGACTCTACCTTGCACACCTTATGCAAAAATAAACTTTAGTGCATCAAGTACTTAAATCACAAAGGGGACACTTTAAAACTTTTAGTTTAAAATACAGATGAGCAGGTTTCCAATAATGGCTATTTAATAAGAATCAGTCCTTCCAATGAAGACAACTAAAATTTCATGACAAACACAAAAGTGATCTCCAAAGAAGTGAGAAACATCTAAAACATGGTGAGAAATCACCAGATGAAGATTTAGGAGAATTTGGAGAGCCAGAAGGAAGCCAAGCATTCTGGGTCATTTCTGCCCTTTCAGAAAGGGCAGCTAAGTGACTTTGTGCTATTTTTGGCAGGCTTTTGGTTCAGGGAAACAAAAGTAGGAGTCCAGAGCCCTTCAAGTGTGTGGATGTTGGTAAATCACACCTACTTTGGGCTGAGAATATGAAGGGATGCAATCTATGAGTGAGGGTGAGCCAGAAGTAAGTCAGTCCATTTGTGGACTGCAGCCCAGTTTTGAATCATCTAGGTGGCTCAGAAAATCTCAAATTCTGAATTTGGAGTAAGGCGACGCCAGATTTCTAATTCTCCCATGTGTCTATCAAAAGCAAACATTAATCCTCTAAAGATAATGATAATATAACCCTTAGCCTTAAATTATTTCTACAAATAAATTTTAAATACCCTTCCAGCACACAAGCAAAGTTAGCCAGAAACACAAGACAATATAGCATGACTGAAAACCAGAAGAAACAACCTTCAACAGAAATGGACCCAGAAGATTTCCTGACACTTGAATTATCAGGCTGAAACTGTAAAACAAATATGCTCACTATTTCAAGGAGATAAAACCACACTTGTAAAATTATACAAGAACTGGAAACTAAATTTTACAAAGAAGACTTGAAAAGGGGCCAAATAGAGTTTCTGGAAATGAAAAATACAAAAGCCAAAATTCAGAACTTGTTGAATGGCTTTAACAACTGTTTAGACTCAGCTGAAGGGAAACTCAGTGAACTAGAACAAAAGTCAGAAGAAAATACCCAGAATGGGAAGGATAAGAAAGGAAAATTCAGAAGAGAAATTAAAAGGCAGAAATACAGTGAGAAGGTCTAAGTTATGTTTAAAAAGGGTCCAAGAAGGAGAGAATAGAGAATGAGGCAGAGGTAATATCTGAAGAAAAAAATGACTAGCTACTTCCAAAACTGATGAAAGACATTAAATCACAGTATTAGGAAGTCCAACAAATACAAAATAGGATAAATAAAATGAAATCCACACCATGGTGTAGGATAAGGAAGACAAAGTTAAAAGAAAATCTTAGAATGCAGCAAAAGGGAAAAAAGACAAATTACCTCAAAAAGACTGAGGGTTAGATAATTTCTTACTAGCTACAATGGAAATTAGAGTACTGCTATATATTCTACTATATATTCTTCAAGCTGAAAGAAGATAACTGATAACTTAAAATTCTTTATTCAGAGAAAATAAACTTCAATCAAATATGGTAAATGGTGAACACCTTTTTGTCTTGAGTTTAGTGACAATTTCTTAATAAACATATAGCAATTTTATCTATAGATAAAAGTTTCTGACCTTATTAAAATTAAGAACTCTTAATCAAAAGACATATTAAAAATGGAAAAACAAGTTAACTTGGAAAAGAAATTTGTAGCCTACAATACTGTTGGGTGTTGAATCATGTCATCCACAAATGGAATGGCATATCAGGTCTTACTCCTAGTCCTGGGTTATAAACCCATTTGTAAATAGGACCCTTGAAAATGTTATTATTGGTTAAAGTGTGCCCAAATGGAGTGAGTGTGCCTCTTAATCCAATATGGCTGCAGTCCTTATAAGCAAAGGAAATTGGTTCCAAGGCCACAGGGGGAAGCCAGAAGTCAACAAACTTGGAAGAGAAAGGAGAGGACATTGCTATGTGACATGAGGCAGGGGATCAAGCCAGGGAACCCCAAAGATTGTGGCAGGTCAGCTCATGAAGACTACTTACCTCAGGAGGAAGAATGCCCACTGGCCTCTGAAATCGTTAGCCAATACATTCCTGCTGTTAAGCCAGTCCATTGTGTGATATTTGTCATAGCAGCCAAGGAACTAAGACAAATAATGATAAATAATTTGTTTTAAATGTATACTGACCTATAGATCAATAAGAATATGACTTATTCGTCAAATAGAAAAATGGGCAGAAGACAGACATAGACATTCACAGAAAATGAAACATTTTCCAAGTTAGCATAAAAAGAGATGCTCAATCTCATCAGTAATCACGGAAATGCAAATCATGAAAATGATGAGACACTGTTTTACACCTGCTTAATGACAAAAACCAAGTGTGAGAGAGGACATGGATCAAGAAGTTGTTGGTAGTATTATGTCAATAATGAAGTGAACTAGTCTTCATTTCCTAGGTCTGCTATAACAAAGTAACACAAATGAAGTGTCTTAAAACAACAGAAATTTGTTGTCTCACCATTCTGGAGACCAGCACTCTGAAATCAAGGCATGTCATTAAGGTGACACTCTCACGTCTGTAGGGAAGAATCTGTTCCCTGCCTCTCTCCTGGCTTCTGGCAATGACTGGCATCCTTGACATTCATTGACTTGTGACATAACTCACCCTCTGCCTCCATCAAAACCTAGTCATCTGTCTGTCTGTCTGTCTTTGTGTCCTCTCCCCTGCTTATAAGGACACAAGTCATATTGGATTAGGGGCCCACCCTACTCCAGTATGACCTAATTTTACCTTAACTAATTCCATTTGCAATGACCTTATTTCCAAATACGGTCACATGCACAGGTGTTGAGGGTGAGGACTTCAACATATCTTTTTGGGAACACAATTCAACCCACAACAGTCAGAATGAGCTAGACTCTCTTGCAGTTTTAAATCATCCCCAAATTTCAGGATGACACAATAAGAAAGCTTTATTTCCCTATTATACTACACACCCAACATGGATCTTGAACAAAAGTTAAAGAGGTAGCCCCTCTCTTGGACATGGCAGAGGAATAAGGTGGCAGAGAACTTGGATTTTAAGATTTCTGTCCAGAAACAGCAAACTTCACTACTGCTCAAATTCCATTGGCAAAGCAAGTCACATGGTCAACCCTGACAGCAACAGGTACTGGATATATAGTCACATGTAGGAAGAGACCTCATGGGGAGGGCCACTGACTATTTTGAACAATAATGTAATTCCCCACAAGCTACATTTTTAATTGAGGTGAAATTCACATAACAGAATTACCCATCTTAAAGTGAACAAAGCCATCTGAAAGTCAACAATTCAGTGACATTTAGTACATTCACAATGTTGTGCAACCACTACCTCTATACAGCTCTAAGTTATTTTTTTCTTCCCCAAAGAAGACCCAAAACTCATTAACGAGCTACTTCCAATTCCCAACCTCTTACAGTGCCTGGCAACCACCAATCCTCTTTCTATTTCCATGGATTTAACTCTTCCAATGGCTGAATAATATTCCATTGCATGGTGTCTTAGTTTCCCAGCTCCTAAAATAAATACCATACAATGTGTTGGTTTAAACAATGGAAATTTACTGGCTCAGGGTTTTGAGGCTAGGAGAATTCCAAAATCAAGGTGTAAGCAAAATGATGCTTTCTCCCCAAAAGAATATGGTGTTTTGTGGCTGGCTGCTGGTGGTCCTTAGTGCCTTCACTTTTCTGTCATATGACAATGCACAAGGTTGTGTCTTCTTTCTCTTTCAGCTTCCATTGACTTCCATTGTTTTGCTTCCTGTGGCTTTTTCTAGGACTGAATTTCATTCTGATTATAAAGGCTCCAGAATCAGATTAACAGACTCCAGAATCAGATTAAAGCCCAAACTGATTCTCTAAAAACAACATTTTCAAAATATCCTGTTTACAATTAGCTCACACCCACAGCAATGGATTAAGATTAAGAACATGTTTTTTTCTAGGGTATATAATTCAACCCCAACATATAGTGTCTTATTTTGTCAGGACTGTGGTAACAAACTACTACAGATTAGAAGGCTTTAACAGAAATTTATTATGTCACAGACCTGGGGGCTAGAAGACTGAATTTAAGGTGTCAGCAGGGCCAAGCTTCCCCTTAAAGGAGAGAGTATGTTCCATGATTCTCCCCTGGTTTCCAGTGGGTGACTGGCAATCCATGACATTCCTTGGCTTGGCGCATAACTCAGTCTCTGCCCTCCATCACTTGACCATCCCTCTCTCTGTCTCTGTCTTACTGTGTCCCAGGACATGAGTAGTATTGGATTAAGAACCCACCCTAATCCATTTTGGGTTCATTTTAACTACTAACATATTTAAAGATCTTATTTACAAATATGTTCACATTCAGAGACCTGAAGTTAGGGATTTAGGAAATGGACATGTCTCTGGGGGAGAAAATTGAATCCTTAACATTTGGTATAGCACAATCTGTTTATATATTATCCATTGATGGATGCTAAGCTGTTTCCAACTTTTGCCTATTGTGAATAGTATTGCTATGAATGTCTGTGTAAAAGTATGTGCTTGACTACTGATTTTTAATTCTTTTGGATATACCTAGGAATGGAAGTGCTGTATCACATGATAATTCTATATTAAATTTTGGGGAAACTTTCTACCTGTTTTCTACAGAGGTGGAACCATTTTTTTTCCCAACAGCAATGTATCAGTGTTTCACTTTCTCCACATCCTCACCAATTACTTGTTATTTTCCTTTATTTTTAATTATAGCCATCCTCATGGGAATGAAGTGGTAATTCACGGTGGATTTGATTTACATTTTCTTAATAACTACTGACACTGAGCATGTGCTTGTTGGCAATTTTCATATCTTTACTGGAGAAATGTCTATTTAAGTCCTTTGCACATTTTTAAATTGGGTTGTCTTTTTTTTCTTTTTCTTTTTTTTTCAAAAATAATAAGAATAAGAATTAAAGTGAAAAAGAACAATTGAAGTGAAAAAGAACACTAGGTGCTTTTTTTTTTTTTTGCCCCCATTTTTCTACTCATCCATCCCTACACTAGACAAAGAGCTGTGTGGTCCATATGGCTTTCAAATTGGGTTGTCTTTTTGTTGTTGTTTTGTGAGAGTTCTTTATATATAAACTAGATATTAAACCCATATATATATATACATATGATGTGAAACTAATTCTCTTTTATTGCTCATGCTTTGATGTAAAGTCTTAGAAACCACTGCCCAACACAAGGTCCCAAAGATGTTTCTGTATGTTTCCTATTAGAAGTTTTATAGTTTTAGTTCTTACATTCAGGTTTCCAATCCATTTTGAGTTAAAGTTTGTGGATGGTGTGAGGTTGGGGGTCTACCTTCAATCATTTGCATGTGGATATACAGTTCTCCCAGTACTATTTGTTGAAGTGACTATTTTTGCTCCACTGAATGCACTTGGTAAGTTTCTTAAATATCAATTGGCTAAAGGAGTGAAGGTTTATTTTTGAATTCTCAATTCAAATCCATTGGTCTTTATGTCTGTCCTTGTGCTAGTGTTATGCTGTTTTGATTCCTGCAGCTTCGTAAAAAGTTCTAAAATCAGGAACTATGAATCCTATAACTTTGTTCTTCTCTTTCAAGATGGTTTTGGCTATTTAGGGCTGCTGACCCTACCCAATAAATTTGATAGTTGCCTTTTCCATTTCTGTGAAGAAGTCTGTTGGAATTTTGATTAGAATTGTGTTGAATCAGAATATAACTTTGAGTAGAATTTACATATTGACAATATCTGGTCTTCCAATCCATGAACATGGAATGTTCTTCCATTTATTTGGGTCTTTAACTTCTTTTGGCAATGTTTTTTAGTTTTCATGTATACGTCGTTTACATCTATGGCTAAATTTATTTCTAGATATTTGATTCTTTTAGCTTCTCTTGTAAATGCAATTTTTTCTTGATTTACTCTTTGGATTGTTCATTACTAGTATATAGAAACACTGGTGATTTTTGTGTGTTGATGATGTAGTCCACCATTTTGCTGAATTCTTTTATTAGCCCTAGTAGCTTTGCTGTGGCTTTTTCAGGGTTCTGTATGTATAGGATCATGTCATCTACAAACAGGGAGAGTTTTACCTCTTTCCTATTTGAATGCCTTTTATTTCTTTTCTTTGTGTAATGATTCTGGTTAGAACAATGGTGACAGTGGGTATCCTTGTCTTGTTCCTGATCTTAGGGAGAAAGCTTTCAGTCTCTCACCACTGAGTGTGAGGGTTAACTGAGGATTCTTCATATATGCCCTTCATCATGTTAAGGATGTCCCTTAGGCTTTGCTCACTTTTAAAAATTCTTCTATCTGTTCTTCCAACCATATGATTTTGATTGCTCTATCTTCTAGTTCACTGATTCTTTATTCTTTTGTTCAAATCTGCTATTGTATCCTCTAGAGTATTTTAAATCTCCATTATTGTGGTTTTTATCCCTGTAAGTTCTTTTATACTAATTTTTAGGCTTTCTAATTTTTTTTTGTTCACACATTGTCTTCTTAATATCCTTTAACTTTATATCCATATTTAGTTTATTTCTATCCATATTTTCCTTCAGCTCCTTGAATTGAATTAAATTTGTTTTAACTGCTTTGATTAATTGTTGAATTGTTTGTGTTTCTTCTGAAATTTTAATTTGTTCCCTTGATTGAACTATATCTTCCTGTTTTCTTTATATGGCATGTGATCTTTTGTTGGATATTTGATTATTTTTATGTTCTATTTTGATGTGCCAACTCTGAAAGTCAGTTTCTCTCTCTTCCCTAGGATTATATGGTAGATTGGATATGTGTTAAGATTCTTCTTTGATATTGGGTCCAGATAATACTGAGCCTTCAGAATAGTCTGAGTTTAACAGATCAGATTTTCTCAGGTCTTTCTTCAGCACATTCTCTTGCTCTGGGCATGCACTACAACTTTTACATTTCCCCTCCAGGAGATTTCCTTCTTCTGTTCCTCCTCTGGAAATCCTGGTGTGCCAGTTTGTATATATTATATTCCCCAAAAGCCATATTCTTTAATGCAAACTTCTGAGGTCAGACATTAATCTTTTGATTGAGTGTTTCCATAGAGATGTGACTCAATCAACTGAACAAGACCTTTGATTAAAATATTTCCATGGATATATGGACACTGTCCATTAAAATGGGTCTTAACTAAATCACTGGCATCCTATAAGAGCTCACAGACAGAAGGAGCTCAGTGCAGCAGCTGAGAGATACTTTTGGAGAGATGCTTGGGAGCCGACACTTGGAGATACTTTGAGATGCAGACAGAAGGACATTTAGCTATGAGATGAAGCCCAGAGTTTGCCCCAGGATATGCTAAGACTGGACCCCCAGTGCTTAGACAGAAACATCCTGGGAGAAAGAACCAAGAATGCACAGGAGCTGAGAGAGGAGCTGGAACACAACCTGGGATCAACAGAAGCCATAATGTGCCTTCCCAGCTAACGGAGGTTTTCTGGACACCATCGGCCATCCTTCAGTGAAGGTATCTTCTTATTGATGCCTTAATTTGGACACTCTTATGGCCTTAGAACTGCAAATTTGTGACATAATAAACTCCCTTTATAAAAGCCAATCCATTTCTGGTATTTTGCATAATGGCAGCATTAGCTGGGATGTTCTGTTTGGTTTATGCAAATTTTCCTCTGGAGTGACTATTATTTTGCTCAACTGCTCTCCCATGCCCAGGGCCTCCTTTTCACTACAGCTTTCAGTCCTGCATGCACCATGCCTTACAGTGGTTCAGTTTTCCTCTTTTTCTGTGCAGATTTTCTGCCTCCAATAACTTCCATGTTAGGGTATCCTGCCCCAGGGAGCAAGTTGGTTTTCTTTTTTTCTGATTCAGCCTTTGCTTGGATGCTGTTTACCCTAGATTCTTTCCCAGACTTCTGGGAAAGTTGGATAGTTGCTTTTTTTTTGAAGCTTCTGGGGGTAGGAGGCATTGGCTGGGGACTTCTTACTCTATTGTCTTGCTCCAAAACACCTCTGAAAAAGAAGAACAAAGTTGGAAGACTGACACTAAATATTTTCAGTGCTTACTATAAATCTATAGTAATCAAGATAGCATGGAATTGGTGAAAGGATAGACAGACACATAGATCAATAAAACAAAACTGAGTGTCCTGAAATAGATCCATATATATATGGTCAGTTGATTTGTTGACAAAGAGAAAAAGTCAATTCAAAGGAGAAAGGACAGTCTTTTTCAAATATGTTGTTGGAACAGCTGGACATCATATGCACACACACATACACACACACATCTACCTCTATCTCAAACGAAAATGAACACAATATGGACCACAGATCTAAATGTAGTATGTAAAACTTTAAAACTTGTAGAACAAAACAGCAGAAATTCTTTGCGTCCATAGGTTAGGCAAAGATAAAGCAGTAGTCCATACCTAGGAGCAAAATCTGTATTAGATTTTATTGGTGCATAAGAAAATACCACAAACTGGAAGCTTAAGAAAAACATGTATTTATTATCTCACAGTGCTATAGGTCAGAAGTCCAGAATTGTGTGGTTGAGTTCTCTGTGCAGGGCATCATATGGTCAAAATAAAAGTGTCATCCAGACTGAGTTCTCATCTCAAGGCTCTGGGTGAAAATTCATTTCCAGAGGTTTCTCTTGTTGTTGGCATGATTTACATTCTTGAAGATGCAGCATGAAGGTCCCTTTACTCTGCTGTCTCTTAGCTAGGGGATGCTTTAAGCTTCTAGAGGTCATCTGCATTTTCATCGTGTGGCCCCTCCACCTTCAAGTCAGCAACAGTGCATTAGATCCCTCTCATGCTTTGAACATCTCCAACTTTCCCTTCTATTACCAGCTGGAGAAAACTCTCTGCTTTGAAAGGGTTCACATGATTATGTCAGGTCCACCAGAATAATCTATCTCTAAGTCAAATGTGTCATGTAACATAACACAATCTGTTTTAGTTTTCTGGGCTGTTCAAGCAACTGCCATTCATTGGGTTGGCTTAAATAATGGGAATTTAATGATTCATGGTTTTGAGGCTAGGAAAAAGTCCAAATCAAGGCATCATCAAGCAGTGTTTTCTTCCTGAAGACTGTGGCGTTCTGGGACTGGCTGCCACTGATCCTTGCTCCTGGGCTTCTCTGTCACATGGCAATGCACATGGCGGCCTCTGCTGACCTCTCCCTTCTCTTCTGGGCTCTGTTGAATTTCAGTTTTTGGCTGCTCCTGTGGCTTTCTCTCTGTCTGAATTTCATTCTGCTTATAAAGGACTCCAGTAGTAGGGCTAAGACCCATCCTGATTGAGCTGGGTTGAACCTTAACTGAAGTAGCCTCATTAAAAGGTCCTACTTACAATGGGTTCACACCCACAGGAATGAATTAGGTTTAAGAACATGTTTTTCTGGGGTACATAGTTCCAAACCACCACATACCACCCTCCGGGACCCCAAAAGACATGTTCTTTCTACATGCAAAATACATTCATTCCATCACAACATCCCCAAAGCCTTAAGTCATTTCAGTAATAATGCGAAGTACAAAGTCTTATCAAAATTGGTTATGGGTGTGATCTCTCTTGGGCACAATTCCCTTCAGTCTGTGGACCTGTGAGAACTAGAAACAAGTAATCTTTGTTTTCAATATACAGTGGAGGGACAAAGGATATATATTCCCATTCCAGAAGGAAGAAATTGGAAGGAAAACAGGGATCATGGGTTGCAAACAATCCTGAAACCCAGCAGGGCAAACTTTATTAGATTTCAAAGTCTGAGAGTCATCTGTGGATCAATGTCTTGTACTTTGGGCCTGATGGAGTGGCAGCCTCACCATTTCCAAGCACTTGTGCAGTGGCCATGTTCTCCCCAAACACTGGGGTGGAGGCTCCACCATCTCTGTTCTAGTTTGCTAATGCTGCTGAAATGCAAAACACCAGAAATGGATCGGCTTTTATAAAGGGGGGTTTATTTGGTTACACAGTTACAGTCTTAAGGCCATAGAGTGTCCAAGGTAACGCATCAACAATTGGGTACCTTCACTGGAGGATGCCCAATGGTGTCCAGAAAACCTCTATTAGCTGGGAAGGCATGTGGCTGGCATCTGCTCCAAAGTTCTGGTTTCTAAGTGGCTTTCTCCCAGGACATTCCTCTCTAGGCTGCAGTTCCTCAAAAATGTCACTTTCAGTTGCTCTTGTGGTGTTTGTCCTCCCTAGCTTCTCCGGAGCAAAGGTCTGCTTTCAACAACCGTCTTCAAACTGTCTCTCATCTGCAGCTCCTCTCTCAACTCCTGGGCATTCTTCAAAGTGTCCCTCTTGGCTGTAGGTCCTCTTCAAAATGTCACTCTCAGCTGCATGGCACTTCTTCTGTTTGTCAGCTCATTCGTATGGCTCCAGTGATTTAATTTAGACCCACCCTGAATGGGTGGGGTAACACCTCCATGGAAACTATCCAATCAGAGTCATCACCTGTTGGGTGGGTTGCATCTCCATGGAAACACTCAAAGAATTACAATCTAATCAACACTGATACATCTGCCCACACAAGATTACATCAAAGTTAATGGCATTTGGGGGGACATAATACATTCAAACCAGCAAGGTCTCTAAGCACTGGGGTGGCAGCACTCTTCCTAAATAATGGATGGAAGGCCCACCAGCTCCAAGCACAAGAGTGGACTTTTGCTTTCCATGCACATGAATAGGCCCACTTTCTTGGCCTGAGGAGATAGGTGTCATCAGTTCAGACCTCAGCTTCCAGGGTTCTACCCTTGAAATTGTTCTTCCTTCAATTTGTCCCTTCTTTGTCCCTTTCAGTCCAGGCTGGCAGTGGATCTGTTCATACAAATTTTGCAAATTTGTCAGCTTTGTATGCAGTTCACAGGGGTCCCGACCATCAGACAGTAGATCTTTCTATAGATCTTTCCTGCATAACTGCATTTCCAATCCTGACTTTCACTGAAATGGCCGACTGTTGCCATGTTCAGTTAAACCCTCACACGAAGCCCTCTTCTCCAGGATCTTACTTTCTGGATGCTCAGGGAGATCCCTGGTAGAGCCACTTCTGGCCTTAGCCTCAGTGCACCCTGGATAAGCACAGTATCCAAACCACCCATTTCAGGTTTCTTTGTCCTTAAGAGTTCAGTTTTCAGTTCCTACTTTTCCTCTCACATTTCACTATAAACTGCAAGGAGAAACCAGGCTGCACCTTCCACACTGAGCTTGGAAATCTCATCTAAATATCCAAGTTCATTGCTTTCAAATTCTGCCTTCCATCTGACATCAGAGCTCGATTTTGCCAAGTTCTCTGCCACTTGCAAACAAGAATTGCCTTTCCCCATTTCCAATGACACATTCATCAGTTCCCTCTAAGTCCTCATGAGAAGTACCTTTAGCATCCACATTTCTGCCAGCAGTCTCTTCAAAGCACTCTAGACTTTTTCTATCAAACATTTCACAATTCTTCCAACCTCTACCCAATTACCCAATTCCGAAGCTGGTTCCACATTTTTGGCATTTGCAATAGCAGCACCCCACTCTTCTGGTACCAAAATCTGTTTTTGTTTCCTAGGCTGCTTACACACATACCATAAAATGGTTCAGCTTAAGCAATGGGAATTTATTATCTTACAGTTTTGAAGCTGGAAAAATGTCCAATTCAAGGTGTCATGAAGATGATGCTTTCCTCTGGAAGAGTGAAGTTCTGGGGCTGGCTGCTGGTGATCCTTGGTTTCTCTGTCACATAATCAGGCACATGGCAGCATTCCCTCGCTTCCTTTCTTTCTCATGTCTGAATTCATTGTGCTTATAAAGGATTCCAGTAGCAGGATTAAGACCCATCCTGAATGAGGTGTGTCACACCTTAACTGAAGTAGCCTCATTACAAGGTCCTACTTAAATAGGTTCTCACCCACAGAAATGGGTTAAATTTAAGAATATGTTTTTCTGGGATACATCCAGCTTCAAACCACCACACTGCATATATGTATAATTGTTGTGTCTTCATGATAAATAGACCTTTTTATCATTTTTAATGTTCCTCTTATCTCTAGCAGTATTTTTAAAATTCTATTTTGACTGATATATGTACAGCAACTCCAGCTTTTTATGGTTGCCATTGGCACAGCATATCTTTTTCCATTGATTTACTTTCAATCTATTTGTTTCTTTGAATCTGAAGTGTGTCAGCTTTGAACAGCATAGAGTTGGATCTTTTTTTCCAGTCTGATAATCTCTGCCTTTTGATTGGATGGATTATCTAATCCCTTCATTTTTAATGTTATTATTGACATGGTTGGATTTATGTCTGACTTTTTGCTTTTGTTTTCTGTACATCTCATACCTATTTTTCTTTCCCTTCTTACTGACTTCTTTTTCATTAATCGAATGTTTTCTAGTGTAACATTTTAATTCATTTGATAATGTTTAACCATAAATTTTTGTTATTTTTTTAGTGGTTGCTGTGGTTCTAATATAGATCTCTTAACTGCAGTTTCTATTTTCTGTTGTTTTTTTCTGCATCACACTTTCCTGTATCATATGCCTCATAATTTTTTGTTGAAAATAATATATTGTACCAACTTTGGCCACCCTACTGTGGGGCTTATTGTTGTTGTTATTGTTTTCCTTCTTGATTTTTTATTCGCTTAATGACTTGTCTGGACTAGTTCAGTGAAGTCAATTTTCCCTGCATATGTAGGCTCTTGTGCTCCTTGGTGAACACAGCTTTGTATGTGCACAGTCTTCCTGACCACCAGGGATGCCTGTGGTTTTAGCCAGCTCTCTGTTTCCCTGATCTCTCCACTAAGGTTCTGGCTGGTCTGCCTCTGTGGGTATGTACCCAGCTGTTAGCTTCCACTAATGGCTCACAGATTGCTCTATTGTTTTCAGTAACTTCCTCAGGCATAAAATGCTCCACAATCTGATCCAACTGAATTCAATCGCCTTGGCAGGGCATGGTTTTCCCAGTTTTTTAAGGTTTGCTCTGATCCTCCCCTGGGCAGAACCTCTGAGCTATGGAGCAGGAGCTACGTTGGGGGAATGGGGGGAAGATACAGGAGTTATAGCCAAGTTACCAGCACTGCCTAATATAGAACTGCTGTAGCCAAGTGTTCTAGTTTGCTAATGCTGCCAGAATGCAAAACACCAGAGATGGATTGGCTTTTACAAAAGGGGGTTTATTTGGTTACACACTTACAGTCTCAAGGCCATAAAGTGTCCAAGGTAACACATCAACAATCAGTTACCTTCACCAGAGGATGGCCAATGGTGTCCGGAAAACCTCTGTTAGCTGGGAAGGCATGTGACTGGCGTCTGCTCCAAAATTCTGGTTTCAAAATGGCTTTCTCCCAGGACGTTCCTCTCTAGGCTGCAGTTCCTCAAAAATGTCACTGTTAGTTGCACTTGGGGTATTTGTCCTCTCTTAGCTTCTCTGGAGCAAGAGTCTGCTTTCAATGGCTGTCTTCAAACTGTCTCTCATCTGCAGCTCCTGTGCTTTCTTCAAAGTGTCCCTCTTGGCTGTAGCTCCTCTTCAAAACATCACTCTCAGCTGCACTGAGTTCCCTCTGCCCATCAGCTCATTTATATGGCTCCAATGATCAAGGCACATCCTGAATGGGTGGGGACATGCCTCCATGGGAATATCTCATCAGAGTTATCACCTACAGTTGGGTGGGACGCACCTCCATGCAAATCCAATCAGCACCAAAACGTCTGCACCACAAGACTGCATCAAAGAATATGGTTTTTTCTGGGGGACGTAATACGTTCAAACCGGCACACCAAGAGATGAAGAGGATGGGATCTGCTGGTGTTCATGCTGCAGAATATACCCAGAATAGCTCTTCTTCCCTAAGAAGTTGGTGGAGATGGGAGTGTCTACTCAGCCAGTGAGAGTGCCAGAGTTCTCATGCAGCACGGAACTGTGTGGTAAAGAGGGAGTGCATTTTCACCATCTGACCAGCCAGATCCTCCCTATGTAGTGAGAGGTGGGGAAGGGGAAATAGCATGGAGCTGTAGAAAATGGAATGTGCAAATCCAGCTGGCAAATCCACTCTGAATAAGATCCAGTGAAATCCCTATCAAAATCACAGCTGCCTGTTTTGCAATCAAAACTGATTCTGAAATTCATGCAGTAATTCATTACTGTATGAATTTTTCAATCTTTTTCAATCTTGAAAAAGAAGAACAAATTTGGAATATTCATTTTGAAATTCCTGGTTTCAAAACTTACTACAAAACTACAAAGCCACATGAACACAGTGTGGTACTGGCATAAGGATACACATATAAATCAATGGAACACAGTTGAGAATCCTGAAATAACCCCTTACACTTTTAATCAATTGACTTTTCTACAGAAATGCCAACACAATTCAATGGTAGAAAATAGTGTTTTCAACAAATGGTATAGGGCAAGTAGATAGCCACATGCAAAAGAATGAAATTGTACCTCTACCTCAAAGTTGGTAGGGGTATACAAAAATTAAGTAAAAAATGGACCGTACAATAGTAACATTATAATAATATGTTTCCATTAAATATAACAAAGGCAATATACCAAAATTAAACATGTATGAGAGGGGGATTAAGGGAGGGATATGGGATTCTTGGTAGTGGTATTGTTTTTTGTCCTTACTATTATATTGTATTGTATGACATTTTAATTTTTATTATCTTTTTTATTATTCCCCAAAAAGAAAATACTTTTTCATAATAATCAATATGTTCAAGTGCTGACTGTGGTGATAATTGTACAACTATGTGATGATGCCATGAACAAACTGATTGTACACTGTGGATGGTTGTTGTTATGTGAATATATCTCTATAAGATTGTAGGAAAAAATATAAATAGAAGTAAAAGTGCTGGAGAAAACATGGAGAGAGGGATGTACCTATTTACTGTTGATAAGGAGGCAGAATGGTGTAGCCTTTCTGGAGGTCAGTGTGGTGGCTCCACAAGAAGCTAAGTATATGGGGCCATAAGGTCCTACAACCTCATTATGGGGTATGTATTTGGAAGATCCGAGAGCAGAGACATGAATGGACACTTGCACACTGGTGGTTATGGAGGCAGTATTCATGATATGCAGTGGGTGGAGGTGGCCTAAGGGTACACTGACTGAGGAACAGAAAGGTGAACTGTGGTGTATGCATGCAATGGAATATTGAGCAACTACAAGAAGGAGTGAAGCTATGAGACAAGCAACAAGGTGAATGGATCCTGTAGACAGCACGTTGAGTGAAGAAACCAAGGTAAACACTATAATACCTCACAAATATGGACTAGCTACAATGTGTAAACCCAGAATTGAATCTTAGAGCACAACCTAATAGGGAAATGATTACTTTAATGGTCCCGAGATTGTAAGCTCTTACAGCAGTCAAATCTATTCCTGAATTGTAATGGCTATCTTCAAACTCTGAGATGTTGATCCCTTAATACATAACCTGATTAGTCTCTGGAACATTGGGTATCTGTGTTACACCTGAAATTCAGAGCTAGAGCTTGGCAGATATGAATATCAGTACTTACACTTACAGTAACTGTTAAAAAAAAAAAAAAAAAGCTGAAACAGAGCCCAGACTTCAATTAAAGATATGAATAAAGCAGATCTGGTTGAGACTAGAACAAATCAGGCCAAAGGGTAGAGGTTGAAACTGACTGTGTTCAAACTTAAATTTCCATGTGAGACCAAGGGAAGAGATGTTTATTTGGTGCAGAATCTATATTTTCTAAACAATATAACTTCTACAGTCAGTTTGTTCAAACACTACAATTACATGGAACTTTGAATAGGAAGTGAGCTATGGTAGGTCTGTATAGATTAGAATGAAATAGCAACACATCCTAAAGTAATTTGGGTGGAGAATAAATATATATATGTGGAGCCCCCCTGAAGAGCTGGGGGAGAATGCAGAAGTGTTGGACTTCCTCACCTGGATTGTTGCTGATGTTCTCACAAACATTGGGGACTGACAGCTTGATATGCTGAGCCTTCTTTCTTGGGGCTGGCCCCTATGAAGCTTGTTGCTGCAAGGAGAGGCTAAACCTGCTTATAACTGTGCCCAAGAGTCTCCCCGAGTGCCTCTTTGTTGCTAAGATGTGGCCTCTCTCTCTGTCTCTCTAAGCCACCTTGGTAGGTGATCTCGCTGCCCTCGCCCCTACACGGGACCTGACTCCCATGGGTATAAATCTCCCTGGCAATGCAGGATAAGACTACAGAGGATGAATCTGGACCTGGCATTGTGGGATTGAGAACATCTTCTTGACCAAAAGGAGGGTGCGAAATGAAACAAAATAAAGCTTCAGTGGCTGAGAGATTTCAAATGGAGTCGAGAGGTCACTCTGGTGGACATTCTTATGCACTATATGATAACACATTTTAGGTTTTAGTATATTGGAATAGCTAGAAGTAAATACCTGAAACTACCAAACTCCAACCCAGTAGCCTTGACTCTTGAAGTCGATTGAATAACAACATAGTTTACAAAGGGTGACAGCGTGATTGTGAAAACCCTGTGGATCGTACTCCCTTTATCCAGTGTATGGATGGATGAGTAGAAAAATGGGGACAAAACCTAAATGAAAAATAGGGTGGGATGGGGGGGTGATTTGGGTGTTCTTTTTTATTTTTATTTTTTATTCTTATTCTGATTCTTTCTTGTGTAAGAAAAATGTTCAAAAATAGATTGGGGTGATGAATGCAAAGCTATATGATGGTACTGTGAACAGCTGATTGTACACCATGGATGATTGTATGGTATGTTAATATATCTCAATAAAACTGAATTAAAAAAAAAAATCCCAGTAAAAAAAAATGGACCATAAACGTAACTGTAAGAGTTAAAACTATAAAACTCCTAGAAGAAAACATGCAAATAAACTTTCATGCTTTGGGGTTAGGCAATGTTTTCTTATATATGACATGAATCCCATTTGGTCACAGTGTATAATCCTTTTCATATGTTTTTCTTGATACATACTCCTTGGATTGTTCCTAATTTCCAGAGTGCTGAAAAAGTGGATTTTGACAATTTTTTCAGTGTTCTTGTTGCTTTATGGAGAGGTAGATCTTCTGAGTTCCTTACTCTGCCATTACCACTGATGTAACTTTAGTGAAAAAGCTGATCTCAAATGGTTATATATTTTATAATTCTGTTTATATGACATCCTTGAAATGAAAAATTATAGACTTGGAGAACTGATTAGTAGTTGCCAGGGATGAAAAGGGGTGGGGAAGTGTGACCCCAAGAAGTAGTATACATGGAATCCAAGTACACAGAATTAGTGCAAATGAATGCAGGTTTGAAAAAATGAAAATTGAGTATGGTCTATTTATGGTAATAGAATAATTTTTTTTAATTGAATATAGTCTGTAGTCTGGTTTTTCATACTGCACCAATGTCAGTTTTTTGATTTTGTTATTGTACTACCTCTATATAGGATGTCATTACTGGGGGACTCTGAGTGATGAGTACCTGGGGGTTTGTACTACTGTTACAACTTCCTTCGAGTTTACAATTATCTCAAAATGAAAAGTTAAAAAAGAAACAAATGGCTTTCCAAGAAAAACAAAAGACACTTTTAAAAACTGTCTATGTTATCAAGAAAACAGAAAAGTAAAAAAGTGAGTAAAAACAATATAAAAAAATTTCGAAGTATTTGAAGTTCATGAAGTGGCGTTAACTTAAGATCTCAATATTCACTGGATTAAAATGGGATTTGAAATAGTTGGCCATCTAGAGTAAAAAACTATCTGCCATTCCATTATTTATTCAAATCTGCATGTTACTTCTATGTGTAAAATACATAAAATGAGCAGTTTTCACTTTGTTTTGTTTGTGGTTCTTTACCATGGATCATAAACATATAAGAAATGCTGTGATAAAAAAGGATAACTGAACTATGTTTAAAAAAACTCATATTTAATTTCAAGAACTAAATTAAGTTACTATATATTATATATGAGTCCCACTGGGTCACAGTGTACAATCCTTTTCATATGTTTTTCTTGATACATACTCCTTGGATTGTTGCTTTATATAATTATATAATATATACTAATTTAATTTAGTTCTATATATTTAATATATATTAAATTAAATTATTATATATCATATATTAATCTTATAAAATTAGGCAAGAAACCCTATGATTAGGAATGGGGTGCCAGTATTAGCTAATAGCAAGGAAATCATGAAATCTTGTAGCTACAAAGAATGCTGATCCATAAATATTGTCAAGGACGCAAGTGATGTTTTGAAATCTTCTGAAAGTCGTGTTGCCTCCCACCTCCCAAGTCCCCTTCTTGGCCTGGCTTCCCACACTGCTCCAGCCCACCCCTGGGCCTCACCCAGGACCCTAGCGCACAGCTTTCGTTCCCATGTCTTCTGCACACATGGGGCCTGACTCTCGTTCCCCTCTGCCTGGCCTGCCCTCCTTTTCACATCTGGGCTATGCTTCCTCACAGGCAGCCTCAAGCCCACGATGGCATGTATCCTGGGTCTCTCCAAAGCAGCTTGGCCCCCAGCCCTCCTTGCAAGTCCCCACCTAGAAGTGCTACCCTCTCTTCCACTGTACTGAGTTGGAGTGATTTCATTGGAACACGTGCAGTTTCTCTCGCAGCCCTGATCAGGCTGGTTGGGTTGTCTCATCTTCGTGACTGAGCCCGGAGCTCTAGGAGGACAAATGTTAGAGTTCCAGGCCTTCTGTGAGACCGTCACCCTTGGAATCCTGCTTTACTCACAGCATAATCCATGCGGGCTCCAGATGTATGTCCGGAGGTGGCTGCAGTCAGGCAGGATGTGGAACGGCTCCATCTGGGACGTCCCCAGTTTACGGATGGCAATGCCATCCCCAGTCTTCAGGGAAGTTTGGTGCATGCAGCCTGCTTGGGTCTGTAATCTCTGGAGAGCCTGCTATAATCTCCTGACCGTGTGACGGATTTAGTAAAATTCCAGCTAGCTAGCCATGCAGATGGACGAGACAGGGCTGGGTGCCGTCCACATGGCCAGTCCTGCCATTCCCAGAGAGGACGCCCCACATGGACCCCTCGCAGCTCTAGAACAGAAGACCCGGGTGTCTCAAAGAGCAGCGGAACCCTCCACTGCCCAATCTGGGGACGGCAAAGCGGATTCGAATCTCAGCATCGAGGGTTTATAGAAGAATCACAGAGCCTTTGAATTAGAAATGAATAGCCACCAGCTTGGGGAAGCCCCCAAGCTGAGCTGACCCTGGGCTGTCCTCTGTGGTCCATTATCAGCGGTCCGAGGGTCCTGTAGCATCCTTGACTCCCTGCTGGTGGGTGCAGGGCAGAGAATGAGGGGCAGGGTAGGAGGGGCGGGGGTGAGGGGAGAGGTGGGCGCGGTGTCGCGGGGTGGGGGCCGAGGTTGGGCGGGGGGTGAGGAGGTGAGGGGAGAGAAGTCGTGGGAGGGGCAGGGGTGGGGTGAGGGGTGGATTGGAGAGGGCGTGGTGAAGGGGCCGGGGTGATGAGGGAGGGGTGGGAGGGGGGGGAGGGGAGGGCGGTGGGAGGGGCATGGGTGGGGGGAGAGAGGTGGAAGGGCGGTGTTTGAGGGGCGAGGTGGGAGGGGAGCGGGGTGAGGGTGAAGGGAAGGGGTGGGAGGGGCGGGGGTTGAGGGGAGGGGTGGGAGGGGCGGGGGGGTGAGGGGAAGGGGTGGGAGGGGCGGGGCGTTGAGGGAGGGGTGGGAGGGGCGGGGTTGAGGGGAGGGGCTGGGGAGGGGCCAAGACTCCTCCGTTTCCCGCAGCCCACAGACCTTCCCCTTGCCCTCCGGGCCTGCACTGGACGCATTGGCTGGGGTCGGACAGCGGTCTGCCAGCATGGACGTCCGCAGGCACTGATTACTTTTGAGCCGGAAAGGTCTGAAGGGCGTTGGGCACCATCCGACGGAAGCTAAGAGGACTGCTAGACGGCTCACCCTGCCCCACACCCGCGGCGCGGCGGGAGCTCGAGCTGCACAAAGCCTCCCCACCCCTCGTTCTGCGCTCTAGTTGAAGGCAGGGAGGCACTGCTCCAGCCCGCCCTGCGTGAAAATCAAGGATGACCGCTGCACCCCCGGAGAAGGTGCCCCAACAGGGGGCCAGGGGCTCGTCGAGGGCCTGGGTCCTCCCTCCCGTGGGAGCCCCAGCTCCTCCCCGCCCGTCGCGAGGCCCTCCGGGGCCCGGGGCTGGAGACACGCCCCGCGCCCCATCTCCACCTCGGCGCGTCGCTACCGTGGCAGCGGGCCTGGGCGGGGCGCAGCGCGGGGAGACCAGCCCCTAGCCCCGGGCCAGGGAAGCACTTCCAGAGGAAGGAGTGGGAACGGCGTTCAGGACGGGATGCCAAACACCAGACCCAACCCCACCCCAACGCCGCCTCTCTCCTGCCAGATCGTCTGCCTTTGAACTTGGGGAAAATGGGAGGCAGATTCCTGCGGTCGGAAAACTGTCGGCCTGTGGGACCGCTTCCCTGCGGCGGATCTGGGGATCTGAGATTGTGAGAGGGGGCAGGCGGCTGGCCACGCCGACCCCACTCCACCGCCCTCCCTGATGGGTCAGTGCCAGCAGCCAGCCGAGCCTGGCTCTGTCCTGCAGCCTGGGAGGGTCGTGAGGACAAGGGGACAGCAGACACGGGGTCAGCACAAGGACAGCTTCCATCCCGCAGCGCAGCCTCCTCCTGGGGTCAGCCAACCCGTGCTGGCACGGCTGACACCCCTGGGACCCTCCACCAGCCAGGGCAGCGGTCAGTGACTCCACGCCCCCTGGGGACTGCAGGCACCCCGGCTGCGCGTTCGCTCGCCCCGAGGGGAAGCTCCTCAGGGTGAGGAGGGCTCTGTTCCCTCCGCCACGAAGCCGCTCCAGGGACGAGTTTCCCAAGAAAGGGCCTGGCCCTGGCTGCCTTCCATGGCAGACTCGGGGCTGAGGAGTGCAAGGCCGACGCCCTGCCTTTGTGAGTGCTCCAGGTATTTAACGAGCGCCCCAACGGGTCAGCCAGAGGACTCAGGAGGCTGCCCCACCCCAGTGGTGGGGCCCGGTCCAGCCTCGTTAAGGAGGGCTGGGCAGCCCGGCATCTGTGGAATGTTCTCCAGCTTCCAGCCCTGCAGGAGCCTAGGACCGCAGAGGCTGCACGGGCTCCCAAGGTCAGGCTGCAGGTGGGACGGCCCCTCTGATCCATCCATCGCCAGGTGCAGGAGCTCCGCATCCTGCCCGCCCAGCTAAGCCAGTGCTTGGGGGTCTTCCAGAACAGACCCGCTCTGCATTGACCCAACACCCTCTCCCTACACCCTCAAGGATTTTTGTGTGCACCCAGATAATAATCAACCAGCACCATGTAACTAGCACATCTTTTGGAAAGCTGTCAGTTATCTTAACCCAGCCTCCAATGATGGACATTTAGTTCATCATCAATATTTGGCTATTACAGATAAGGCTCCCACGATGTTTTCTTGCGCACAGAACATATATTCTTGTATGATGGATCTTGTAAAATGGAATTGCTTGGTGGGAGGGTGGGCACAGTTTAAAAGTTGGTCAGATTACCCTCAAAAGGGGGCTGGCCAATGCACAGCCAAGGTGTATTCTAGAAGGTGAGCTGCTTACATGTTTTATGGGCAGTGTGGGAGGCTGCCCACTTCTTTGCAGCTGGGGAGGGTCACATGCCATTATTTTATAAATGCTTCCTCATTCCAGCTCCAGGGTTGGCCAGCTCCCACCCACAGATCAAATCTGGTCTGCCACCCATTTTTGTGTGATTTGTGAGCAAAGCTTTATTTTTTTAATTTTTTTTTTATTAGAACAATCATAGGTTTACAGAAACATCAAGTTCTCATATACCCCCTTCTCACACACAGTTTTTGCTATCAACATTCTGCCTGAGTTTACAATTCATGAAACTGTATTATTATAATTATGCTATTAACTTTAGAACACTCTTAACATTCTGTTGTTGCAGTTCTATGGGGTGTTTTGTGTGTTTGTGTATGTTTGTGATAACTTACATACTAGCCTAAAATTTCTCTCTTTTTTCCTTTTCTAATATACAATTCAATGGTGTTAATTACGTACCAACAGTTGTTATGTATTTCTCCATCATCCATTGCCCCAAACTGAAACTCCATACCAATTAAACATTAACTCCCCATTCCCGTCACCTACTTGGCAACTGGTTACTTATATTCTGGTTTCTGACTTCATGTATATGCTTATTCTGCTTATTTCTTTTAAGTGAGAACACACAATATTTGTCCCTTTTTATCTGGCTTATTTCACTCATTCTGATGTCTTCAAGGTTCATCCATGTTGTAGCATATACCCAAACTTCATTCCTTCTTATGGCTGAATAATATTCCATTGTATGTGTATACCACATTTTGTTTATCCTCATCTGTTGAGGGACACTTGGGTTGCTTCCACCTTTTAGCAATTTTGAATATGGTCACTATGAACTTCCGTGTGCAAATGACTATCTGAGTCTCCACTTTCAATTCTTTTGGATATATACCTAGAAGTGGGATTGCTGGGTCATATGTTATATCTAAAATTTCTGAGGATTTGCCATAGTGTTTTCCACAGTGAATGCACCATTTTAAATTCCCACCAACAATGTCAGAGGGTTCCCATTTCTCTACATACTCTCTAGCACTTGTTATTTTCTGTTTTATTATTTATTTATTTATTTATTTAATTTTTATAGGAGCCATTCTAGTGGTTGTGAGATAATATCTCATCATGGTTTTGCTTTACATTTCCCTGGTGACTAACGATGTCTGGTATCTTTTCGTCTGTTTATTGGCCATTTGTGTATCTTCTTTGGAGAAATGTCTATTCAAATCTTTCCCCGCTTTTTTAATTGGATCATGTGTCATTTGTTATTGAGATGTAGAACTTGTTTTTAAATTCTGGATGTTAAATCCTTATCAGATATATAGTTCTCAAATATTTTCTCCCATTCTGTGTGTTGTTTTCTTTCTTTCTTGATAAAGTCCATTGATGCATAAAAGTTTTTAATTTTGATGGATCCCTGTTCTGGTTTGCTAATGCTGCCAGAATGCAAAACACCAGACATGGACTGGCTTTTATAAAGGGGGTTTATTTGGTTACACAGTTACAGTCTTAATGCCGTAAAGTGTCCATCAACAAAGAGTACCTTCACTGGAGAAAGCCCCTTGGTGTCCGGAAAACCTCTGTTAGCCAGGAAGGCACGTGGCTGGCGTTTGCTTGCTTCCAGGTTGTGTTTCAAAATGGCATTCTCCAAAATGTCTGCATCAGCTTCCAATGGACTTCTTCAAAATGTCTCTCAACTCCAGTTAGGTATGAGCTCCTTCTCCTTCTGCCTGAGCTTGTATAGTGCTCCAGAAAGGCCCACACTGAATGGGCAGGGCCATGCCTCCATGGAAATTATCCAGTCCGAGTTATCACCTACAGTTGGGTGGGTCACATCTCCATGGACACTGAACCAATAGGTTCCAACCCAATCCACACTAATACATCTGCCCCTACAAGAATGCATGAAAGAATATGGCTTTTTCTGGGGGACATAAATATACAAACTGGCACAAGTCCCATTTATCTACTTTTGCTTTTGTTGCTTCTGCTTTGGTGTACTCTAAGCAACCACTGCCTACCTGAAGGTCTTGATGATGTTTCCCTATATTTTCTTCTAGGAATTTTACAGCTCTACTTTTATTGAGGGCTTTGATCCATTTTGTGTCAATTTTTGTATGTGGTGTGAAGTCAGGGCCCACCTTCAATATTTTGCATATGGATTTCCAGTTCTCTCAGCACCATTTGTTGAAGTGACAAAGGACTTCACACCTTTGTCAAAAGATCAGTTGGCCAAAGGAGTGAAGGTTTATTTCTGAACTATCCATTAGATTCCATTGGCCTATATGTTTGTTCTAGTGCCAGTATCACACTGTTTTGATTACTGTAGCTTTGTAATAAGTTTTAAAATCAGGAAACATGTGTCCTCCAAATTTGTTTTTCTTTTTTCAAGATGGTTTTGGCAATTCAGGGCTGCTTACCCTTCCATATGAATCTGATGATTGGTTTTTCCATTCTGCAAAGTCTGTTGGAATTTTGATTAGAATACGTTGAATCAGTATCCCTTTGGGTAGAATTTACATCTTAACAATATTTAGTCTTCCAATCCAGGAACACAAAATATCATTCCATTTATTTAGGTCTTTAAATTTTTTCAGGAGTGTTTTGTAGTTTTCCATGTACAAATCTTTTGCATCCTTGGTTAAATTTATTCCTAGATATTTGATTCTTTTAGCTGCTATTGTAAATGGACTTTTTTTCCTTGATTTCCTCTTTGGATTGTTCATTACTGGTGTATAGAAACACCAGTGATTTTTTGCATGTGGATCTTGTACCCCGCCACTTTGCTGAATTCAATTATTACTTCTACTAGCTTTGTTGTGGATTTTCCAGGATTCTCCATGTATAGGGTCATGTCATCTTCAGATAGGGAGAGTTTTACTTTTTCCTTTCCAGTTTGGATGCCTTTTATTACTTTGTCTTGCCTAATTGCTCTGGTTCAAACTTCAAGTAAGATGTTGAGTAACAGTGACTACAGTGGGCATCCTTGTCTTGTTCTGGATCTTAGGGGAAAACTTTAAGTCTTCTAGCATTGAGTATAGTATTAGCTGTGGGTTTTACATGCATGTTCTTCATCATGTTAAGGATATATCCTTCTATTCCTAGTCTTCCGATTGTTTTTCTCAGGACGCGATGCTGAATTTTGTCAAATGCCTTTTCTGCATCAATTAAAATGATCACATGGGTTTCTTTCTTCATTCTGTTGATGTGGGGTATTACATTAATTGATTTCTTATGTTGAACTATTCTTGCATACCTATAATAAATCCCACTTGATCATGGTGTAAAATTCTCTTAATATGCTGCTGGATTTGGTTTGCTAGTATTTTGTTGAGGATTTTTGCATCAATATTCATGAATGATATTCATCTACAATTTTCTTTTCTTTTGGCTTTGGTATTAGTGTGATGCTGACCTCATGGAATGAGTTGGGAAGTGTTCACATCTCTTCAATTTTTTGGAAAAGTTTGAACAGTATTGGTGTTAATTCTTTTTCAGTGTTTGGTAAAATGCATGGGTGAAACTATGTAGCCTTGGGCTTTTCTTTGTAGGGAGGTTTTTGATTACTGATTTAGTCTCTTTACTTGTCATTTGTCTGTTGAGATCTTCTATTTCTTCTAGATTCAGTTTAGGTTGTTTGTGGATTTGTAGGAATTTGTCTATTTCATTTAGGTTGTCTAATTTGTTGGCATGCAGTTGTTCATGTATCCTCTTAATGATCTTTTTTTTTTTTTTTTATTTCTGTGGGGTCCGTAGTAATGTCCCCCCTTTCATTTCTGATTTTAAGTATATGCATCCTCTCTGCTTTTTCTTTGTCAGTCTAGATAAAGTTTTGCTGATTTTATCCATCTTTTCAAATGACCAACTTTTGTTTTTGTTAATTCTCTTTATTGTTTTTTATTCTCTATTTCACTTATTTCTGCTCTAATTATTGTATTTCTCCCCTTTTGCTTGCTTTAGGTTTAGTTTTCTGTGTGTTTTTTTTTCTAGTTCTTTTCCTAGTTCCTTCAGATGTACATTTAGTTCTGTTTTAAGATCCATCTTCTCTTTTAATGAAGGCATGTGGGGATATAAGTTTCCCTCTAAACACTGCCTTCTCTGCATCCCATAAGTTTTGTTCTCATTTTCATTCATCTCAAAATATTTCACGATTTCCCTTGTGATTTCTTCTATGATCCATTGTTTAAGACTGTGTTGAGTAAATTTGATATTTTGTGGATTCTCTAGTTCTCCACCTGATAGTAGTTCCTAACTTCATTCTATTGTAGTCAGAGAAGATGCTTTGTATAGTTTCTATGTTTTAAATTTTATCAAGACTTGTTCTGTTACCCAACATGTAGTCTATCCTGGAGAATGATCCATGTGCACTTGAGAATAATGTGTATTCTGCTGATTTTTGTGTGCAGTGCTCTGTATATGTCTGTTAGGTTTGTTCATTTATTGCATTGTTCAAATTCTCTATTTCCTTATTGATCTTCTGTCTAGATGTTCTATCCATTGATGAAAGTAGTGTATTGATATTTCAAACTATTATTGTAGAAGTGTCTATTTCTCCCTTCAGTTTTGCCAATGTTTGCTTCATGTATTTTGTGGTACTGTGATTAGGTGCATAAATGTTTATGATTGTTATTTCTTCTTGGTGTATTGATCCTTTTATTAATCTATACTGTCCTTCTTTTTCATTTATAAAGTCTATTTTGTCTGATAATAGTATAGCTACCAATACTTTCTTTGGGCTGCTATTTGCATGGAATATGTTTTTCCATCCTTTCACTTTCTATTTTTGTCTTTGGGTCTAAGGTGATTCTCTTATAAACAATATATAGTTAGATCATGCTTTTTTAAAATCCATTCTGCCAATGTATGTCTTTTGATTGGACAGTTTAATCCATTTACACTGAGTTATTACTTATAAGGCAGGAATTACTTTAGCCATTTTGTCCTTGGTTTTTATACCTTTTTTGTCTCTTTTCCCTTTTTTGTAGGCTTTTTTTTTGTGTATAGTTGATCTTTTCTGATGAAACTGATCCCTTTCTTGTTTCCAATTCTATATATATTTTAAATACTTTCTTTATGGTTACCCTTGGGTTTGTATTAAACAATGTAAGTGCGTAACATACTAGTTTGAAAAGATACCAACTTAACTTCAATAGCATACAGTCACTGCTTCTATATCCTTCTGTTTCCCCTCTTTTTGTCACAAATTTTGTCTTTATGTTGTGCATGTTCGTTACAAAGAAATATGATTATTTCGTATTCAATTGTATTCAGAATCTTATAGGAAATAAAGAGTAGAGTTATGTATTGAGGATAGAATATTATTGAGTTTTGCCTTTACCCATGTAATTACCTTTATTGGAGACCTCCACTTCTTCACACTGCTCCAAGCCACTCTTCCCCATCCTTTCCTTTCAACCTGAAGAAATCCCTTTAGCATTTCTTGTAGGGCAGGTGTTTTGATGATGAACCATGAATGACAAGCTCTCCCTCATTTTTGAAGGAAAATTATGCCAGATAAAAAATTTTTGGCTGGCAGTTTTTCTGCTTCAGTACTTTAAATATGTCATATCACTGCCTTCTGACTTCCATGGCTTCTGATGAAAAATCAGCACTTAGTCTTATTGAGGATCCCTTGTAAGTTATGAATCGCTTTTCTCTTGCTTTCAAAATTCTCTCTTTATCTTTGGCATTTGAGCTTTTGAGAAGTAAGGGTCTTGGAGTAGGTCTATTAGTGTTTATCCTGTTTGGAGTACATTGCACTCCTTGGACATGTATTTTTGTCTTCATAGGAGTTGGGAAATTGTCAGCCATTATTTCCTTAAATATTCTTTCTGCCCCATTTCCCTTCTCTTCTCCCTTTGGGACTACTTTAATGTCAGTATTGGTATACTTCATAGTGTCCCATAGGCTCTGCTTACTTTAAAAAAAACTTTTCTCTATCTGTTCTTCTGACTGTGTAGTTTTGATTGTCTTGTCTTCCAGTTCTCTGATATTTTCTTCTGCCTGTTCAAACATGCTGTTGTGTGCCTCTAGAGTATTTTTAATCTCCATTACTGTGCTTTTCATCCCCATAAGTTCTGTTATGTTCCATTTTAGGCTTTCTAATTCTTTTTTTTTTTTTTTCACATATTGTCTTCTCAATATCCCCTAGCTCTATATCCATATTTAGTTTATTTCTATCCATATTTTCCTTCATTTCCTTGAGTTGATTTAGGAGATTTGTTTGAATTCTTTGATTAGCTATTCCAATGTCTATGTTTCTCTGAGGTTTTAATTTGCTTTCCTTGAATGAGTCATATCTTCTTGTACCTTTGTATGGCCTGTGATTTTTTGCTAATGTCTGAGCATTTGATGATTTTGACATGCTAACTCTGGAAGTCAGCTTTTTCCTCTTGTCTAGGGTTTTATTGTAGATTTGCTGTGTGTTGAGGCTCTTCTTCAATGCTTAGTCCAGCTCACATGGAACCTTTCAAGCAGTCCATGAGTAACTGTTCAGATTTTCTCAGGTCTCTCTGCACCTGTGTCTTGCGCTGGGCATGTGCTGTAGTTATGTGTGACTGTTTTAAAAATTACCTGATTATGTGTGACTGCTTTTCCTCCAGGAGAAGATTTGCTTTCCTCTGCTCCTCCTCCAACAGTTCTGGGTCATTGCATTTGTTTCTATGCAAATTTTCCTACCCAGTGACTATGATTTTTCTCCACTTCTCTTCAGGCTCTGGGATGCTTTTCACTACAGCTCTACTCCTGGGTCTTCCCTGCCTTACAGCAGTTCACTTTTCCTCTTTTCCCGTGGATAGTTTCTGCTTCTGGCAACTTACATTTTGGAGCATCCTGCCCCAGGGAGCCAGAAGGGGCCAGGGTTCAAAAATGCCCATTTCTTCATTTGGCTCACCAGCAATTAGAGACCGGGTTGGGAGTGTACACTACTTGCTAGTAGTTTTCCTGTTTTGGGGGGCAACCTTGTAAGGGCCCTGCATTGGGTCTCTGTGGCCATGGGGCCACATGCTCAAATGTGCATTGGGCTGTGCAACTTTTAAACCTTACAGGACTGAGTGTGGGGAGGGGTCTGGGCTGGCAGTCTGCCAATCTACCTCCTTTTTTTGATGTTTTTCTTTTCTTCTATTCAGAGCTTGTGGAGTCTTTCTCTGGTCTCTCCCATCCTCCAGGGTTCCAAGTGAGTGTTATGTGCCCTCTTATTTAGTTGTCTGTAAGAGAAAACTTTCCCAGGGATGGCTTATTCCGCCATCTTGATAACATCAGCAAACAATGGTTTTTACATTTTTAAATGGCTTTAAAGATTCAAAAGAAGAGTAATATTTCATGATGTGAAAATTATAAGAAGTTGAAATTTCACTGTCCATAAATAAGGTTTTATTGGAACACATTCCTTGCAATACTCCCTAAGCCGATTTTGTAACTACTGGGTGAGTGATTCCGAAAGAGACTCTATGGTCCATGAGGCTCTGGCCTTTTGCAGAAAATATTTGTAGACCTCTGATCTAACTGATGAGAATAATGGCAATTTGTCATTGTTTGTGAGGGCAGGCACCTTGTCTGGCTGGTACCACTCAAAGCCATGTTACAACTTGCTCCAAAATGTTCACCAGTTCCCTGGGGCTTTCTGGAAAGTTTAGACAAGAGTAACCCACCAAGATCTGGCCATGACTTGCCCTTTTTGCCTCATCTTCCATTGTTCAGTACTTACCTCAGTCAACACCTATTCTTCCAATGCTGGAACAATCAGCGTGGCCAAATGTCCCGGTTTTCCCAGGACTGAGGAAGTTCCTGGGATGTAGAGTTTTCAGTGCTAAATCAGGAAAAGTCCCTAGCAAACTGGCTTTATTTGGTCACCCTAAACATGGACAAATGACTATGAATTGCAGTTTTCTCAAAGCTGTTTTAAAAAGGCAGGGGCAGGCATAGAGTATGGCAAAAAAGAGGAGGATCCACTTACATGTAATCAAGGTTCTCCTTGGCTCTAATTACCCATAAAGTTTGAGCTCCCTTCCAGCCTCTGAGGATGGTTCAAGCACCCACTCCTCAAAATGTATTCCCTAACTCCTCTCTAACCCTTTCCTTTCATCAGGATTTGGACCCTAACTCCTCCCTTCCCTCAAGAGTCTTCCCTAAATCTTCCGTTCCCTCAGGAATTCTCCTTAACTCCTCCTATCTTTCAGAGACCTCCCTAACCTCTCCCTTCCCTCAGGAGTCCTCCCTAACTCCTCTCTTTCCCCAAGATTCCTCCCCAACTGCTCCTTTCCCTCAGGGAGCCTTAACTCCTCTCTTCCCTCAGGAGTCCTCCCTAACCTCTCCCTTCACTCAGCTGTCCTCCTTAACTCCTCCCTTCCCTCAGGAGTCCTCCCCAACTTTTCCCTTCCCTCAGGTGTCCTCCTTAAATCCTTCCTTCCCTCAGGAATCGTCCCTAACTGCTCCCTTCCCTCAAGAGTCTTCCCTAACCTCTTCCTTCTCTCAGGTGTCCTCCTTAATTCCTTCCTTCCCCCAGGAGTCCTCCCTAACCTCCCCCTTCCCTCAGGTGTCCTCTTTAATTCCTGCCTTCCCTTAGGAGTCCTCCCTAACTGCTCCCTTCCCTCAAGAGTCTTCGCTAAACTCCCCCTTCCCTCAGGAATACTCCCTAACCTCTCCCTTCCCTCTCGTCCCTCAGATGTCCCCTTTAATTCCTTCCTTCCCTTAGGAGTCCTCCCTAACCTCTCCCTTCCCTCAGGTGTCCCCCCCCCAATCTCTTCCTTCCCTCAGGTGTCCTCTTTAATTCCTTCCTTCCCTAGGAGTCCTCCCTAACTGCTCCCTTCCCTCAAGAGTCTTCCCTAACCTCTCCCTTCCCTCAGGAGTCCTCCCTGACTCCTCCCTTCCCTCAGAAGTCCTCCCTAACTCCTGCTTGTTTGGCGGTAACTGGTACCCCTTGTCTCTCTGTCTGACTCTCTCTTTCAGTCTATTTTGTACCCACATCTCCCCCTCATCTTTCCTCCCCTACAGCCAGGTTTTGGATCCTGGGAGTATCTCTGTTTCTCTCCATGGCATCCTCCCTCCCCCCTGGAAGGCCACCACCCTGATGCCCTATTAGAGTCCTGATGGAGTTGGTTGAATGAAGCCTGTTTGGAGTATTCTAAGTCTTGGGCTGTCTCCCTCCCAGAATGGTGGCCATAGGCCCTTGGGGGGTCACTGGGGGGTAGGAGGGGCAGCCTAGTCACTGAGAACTGGGAGCAGCTCCCAGCCACACACAGGGAGAGCAACTCTTGGGACCACCCAAAACAACAGTTCCCCAACTGCGAGCCAAGGATGAGCTACAGATTCTGATTCGTGGGCGGCCAATGAGTGGTTTTTCTTGTAAATTTTATTTAATGATAAGAGTAAGATGATGCTGTCTGTGCTAATGCCTTATCACTATGTGGTGGTTGCTTTTCAGAATCAAGAGGTGAGGAGGCCAGGCTCCGCGGTGGTTCAATGCCCGGGCTTGGACCTTGGGAGCTGGAGAATCTCCTTGACCGAGCACCGTACCTGCAGGCTAGAGCATGCCAGACCCTGCCTTTTAACCCCCACACCTGCCTAGGGCTCTTTCTTTACCCAGTACTCATCCTCACCCTTCAGATCTCAGTGCAGATGTCTCTTTCCTAGGTGCCCCTTTCTCACACATAGCATCTTGCATATATCCATCTCAGAACTTATCACAGTTTATAATGATGCGCTTACTCGGGGTGGGAGGGACCTAAAAGGCCAATGAGGTCAAGGACCAAGTCCATCTTTCTCACCACTGATTTGACAGAGGAGCCCAGGGTGGGAGCAGGAGGGTAGTCAGGCCTCAGTGATACCTCCTGTCCCCACCCTGGGGATGCTGAAGTCTACTGAGGTTGGCACAGGGGGTGGAGGTGCTATTTTGGGGTTTGTGGGGCCCATAGGCTGGTTCTGACCAGGAGGACTCCAGCAGGGCAGGCTGCTTCCCAGAACTCTGGTCAGATGTAGCCTCAGCCTGGGCACCTGGACCTAGTGGAGTTTGGAGACAGGAAGCCCAGTAGTTGAGGGAGTTTTTGAGAGGGCCCAGGGACCTGTTTGTCCAATGTGAGAGTCAGGTGGTGCTGGTGGTAGTGGTAGGGGATCCCACCTATTTCCTGCCTCAAAGCCTTCTTTCAGACCTAAGCCATCAGCCAGCTCCTCTTTCCAAACTCACAGCAAAACTCTACTTCAGTTCTCAATCCTAAAATGCCAAATCAGCAGAAACCCAGCTCCTGGAGCAGCCTCACTCTACCTCTTACTCCATTGCAATCACTCCATATTCAGTCCCCAGCCCTTTCCAAGTGTCTCAACCAAACTTGAAGTCCAACTCTTCTTTAACTGTATCCTCACCCAGCCCTCCCCGAAACATCCACGGAACCCACCTCCCATCCTGGCCCCCATGATCTTCCAGGAACTTAGATGAGGCCATCTTAGACACCCAGCTCCAGCTGAGCTGGCTCAGCCCAGGAGAACCACCCAGCTGGCCCACAGAATCATGCAAAATGAGATGTATTTGTTGCTTTAAGTCACGAAGTTTTGGGGATGGTTTGTTACACAGTGAAAGCTAACTGATACATAGTCAGTAAGAGGCAGAACCTGGACTTGAAGGTGTCAATGCCAAAGCTCATGTGGCAGGCTTATGTTAGATGTCCTGGATATGCATGGATTTTCCTGGATTGTTTTCCCTGTGGCTGCTGGCGAGATGCTGGGGCTGGCTGCTGGGGTTAAATTCCCTGTACCACAACTATTGCACTTCCCAGAAACAACCCAGAGCTGATGGACCCAAGAATTATTCCCAACATGCAAAGCCACCTTCTGAGAGGTTGGGGTTTGGGGCCAGGCTTGACTCAGCTGGACTTCTGGCAAAGCCTCTGTCCCATCATGAGACCCTTGGTTGTGGGGGAAACTCCTCAGCCTTGAGGCTTCTGGTCTGTGGAGGAAGACGTGACTGTAACAAAGATGGAGAATGAAAGCAAACTAGAATGTGCCAGCATTACAGCCTTGCTGTGGAGGCTCATGCTTACTCTGGCAAGGGAGGCTGGGTGCAAGCGGGCACATACACCTAGACACCACACTGGCCCTGCTGGAGAGCTTGACCTCGACTAAGCCCAGGCCCTCCTCTTGGGCAGTAGTAGGTAGGAGGCAGCTGGCTGGAGGTTCCAGAGGGGCCTGGAGCTGCAGGAAAGGTTTCTCATGAAGGAGGGCTGTGGATGGAAGAGCCGGCTGGGGACACAGGGTCTGGTGTGGCCTCTACACCCCTGGGCCTCAGTTTCCCCAACTGCAAAATGAGGGGCTATCCTAGTCTTCTCCTGGAAGATCATATAAGTGGCTCTGTTCTCCTTCCAGATGCATTCTCTTTTCTTCCCTGCCCCAGCCCACCCCCCCCCACAACCCCAGCACAAGGCACAGCTGGTTCAGATTAGCTCTGGGCTCAACTCTCCCCACAAGGCAGAGAATTAGTAAATGAACTTGTCAGGCAAATGAGGAAACCGGATCTGGCCATCTCATCCCACATTCCAGCCCCAGAGGAACTATGCATAGGAATGTACCTCTGCAGCCTGGCCCCAGCCCAGCCCAGCCCAGACCCTAGCTCCCAGGCACTCCCAGAAGGAAGAGGGGCCTTTTGGCTCTGGGGGAATCCAGCTGATTCTGGGAGGAGAGCAATTTGGGGCTGTACCTTTGTCCAGCCTGACTTCCAGGGGTCAGTTTGCTTGTTTCCCCACTCATCCCAGGGCCAAACACCAACCATGTCCTGCTGATCTGACCCCATGGGCATGGGGCTCCCAGCATCTCGTTGCCCATCACCACACCCCACATGCACCACACCTCTCCATGTCCCCATATGGGGGACCCATGAAGAGTAGGGCAGGATTCTCTGGCAGTCGGGGAGCTCTCAGCCTGACCAACTCTGGACCCCATGCACTGGAACAAGGCCCCACATGCACAGAGTCAAGGAATGGGGAACAGAGCACAGGGTCCAAGTACAGGGACTGATCAAAGGGTACCAAGCACAGGGACTGAGCATAAGGGACTGAGAACAAGGGTGGAGCACAGGGGCCAAGCACAGGGATGGAGCACAGGGGACTGAGCACAAAGAACTGAGCACAGGAGACCAAACACAGGGGATGGAGCACAGGGGACTGAGCACAAAGGACTGAGCACAGGGGACTGAGCACAATGGACCAAGCACAGGGACTGAGCACAGAGATGGAGCACAGGGGACCAAGCACAGGGGATGGAGCACAGGGACTGAGCACAGGGGACCCAGCACTGGATATGAAGAACAGGGTACCAACCACCTGGGTGCAAGCACTGGGGATTGAGCACAGAGGACTGAGCAATGGGGAACAAGCACAGGGACTGAGCATAGGGGAACGATCATGAGGGAATGAGCACAAGGATGGAACACAGGGTATTGAGCACAGGGGCTGAGTACAGGGGACCCAGAACTGGATATAGAGAACAGGTTGCAACCACCTGGGTGCAAGCACTGGGGATTGAGCACAGGGACTGGGCACAGAAGACCCAGCACTGGATATGGAGAACAGGGGACCAAGCACCTGGGTGTAAGCACTGGGGACTGAGTACAGAGGACTGAGCAATGGGGACCAAGCACAGGGTACTAAGCACAGGGACTGAGAGTAGGGGAACGTTCACAAGGGAATGAGTACAGGGATGGAACACTGGAACTGACAACAGGGGACCAAACACAGGGGACTGAGCACAGGAACGGAGCACAGGGAACCCAGCCCTGGATATGGAGAACAAGGTACCAACCACTAGGGTGCAAGCACTGGGGACTGAGCACAGGGTAGTAAGCACAGGGACTGAGTGTAGAGGACTGAGCAATGGGGAAAAATGGTCTCTACAATAAAAGCTGCTGGGAAGGCTGGATATCTATATACAAAAGAATGGAGTCAGACCCCTTCCTCACACCATATACAAAAATTATCTCAAAATGAACCAAAGGCATAAATTCAAGAGCCAAAGTCATAAAACTCTTAGAAGATAACATAAGGGAAAATATTCATGACCTTGGATTTGCCAATGGATTCTTAGGCAGGATACCAGAAGCATGAGCAACAACAAAAACAATAGATAAATTAGACTTCATCAAAATTAAAGACTTGTCCATCAAAAGATATTATAAAGAAAGTGAAAAGATTACCTACAGAATGGGGGAAAATATTTGCAAATCATCTATCTGATAAGGGGCCAGTATCCAGAATACATTAAAAAACTACTACAACTCAACAGCCAAAAGACAAACTACCCAACTGAAAAATTGGCAAGTCTTGCATAGACTTTTCTCCAAAGACTTTTCACCAAAAAGGAATTGAATGTTGCTTAACATCATTAGCCATTAGGGAAATGCAAATCAAAACTGTGTACACACAGATAGAGATACATGCACAGACATGCTCACAAACACACATACAGACACATGCATGCACAGAATCACACACAAGTACACACACAGAGGCACACCCATATAGATCCATGCACACACACAATACAGATCCATGTGCACAGAGACACACCCATGTACACATACACAGACACATGCATACACAGACACACAGGCACACCTGTACAGTTCCATGCACACCTGGTGACATGCCCATACATTCATAGATGCACACTCATGTTCACACACAGAGATACACATGGATGCACATGTGCACACAGACACTTGTGGGTGAGTGTGCAAACACATACACACAGACATGTCTCTTGCACATGCACACATGGATAGTCACAAAAACATGGAAAGGGTCATCCTGCTCCCTCCTGTTATGGGATGGAGGAAAAGTACACAGCCCCTGCCCTCAGGAAGCTCACACTCTGCATGTGAAGGTAGGCTTATCCCAGAAAAAGAAAGAAATGGAGAGCTGGGCTTTCCTGCTCTGGAGACCTGTCTGTTACATTAAATGTCACCTGCTTTGAGAACTCCACCATTCATGGACTATTAGAAACCATCATGCGACAATGCAGAGTCAGAGGCAGGAGAACTGGGCACCGAACAGCCTGGCTTCCCAGTCCCTGCAGAGAGACGAGATCTGGGCCGGCCAGGGTAATGGGGGAAGTGAGATGAAGCCATCCAGGTGGGCAGAGGCCTGGGCCAGGTGTGGATGGCAGTGGGGGGAGGAGACAGCTGTGGCTGGCCAAGGGAGACATGGCCCCTGCCAGGGACAAGGGTCTCTGGGGAGTTTGAGTAGGGTCGGGAGGTGACAGATGAGTCTAGTATCCATGGGCAGGGGGAAGGGCCATGCTAGGGCTGCAAGGACCACCTGGACAGAGGAACATCCATGAGGGGCAGTGCTCTGGGAGACCGCAGACTCCAGGCTACTTCCTGCCTCTCCCAGCCCCAGGATCCCACCTCCAGGGGCATGGGCTGAGCTGAACAACCTGAAAATCAGACTCCCTATTGCACATACTTGAGTCCATCTGATGAAAACACCCACATGACACCACTCATCTTTTTTTTTTCCCAAAGGGTTATCCGGTGATGCTTCCTGGTGAAACTTTTGTTATCACTGAGAACACCACGTGGGAGACAAGTTCAGGAGTCTCAAAACTCGAGGTTCTGTTTAGAAGGGCCTATTTGTTTCTGAGGTGGACACACCACCTTTGGATTGATTTAGTTCTGGTCACAGGGTGAAGTTATCCTTGTTTTGGGCCAGAACCTGCACATGGACTTTGGGAAATGTCTGTGGGTGACTGCTCAATTCAGGAAACTAACTGCTGCCCAGAGAGAGCTGTCACAACCCGGGGTGGGAGGAGGCTCTCCTGCCACCCCTGCTGGAAGCAGCCGGCTGGAACCTGGTGAGACAAGTCTGGTTCCAATTAGGTGGGAACTTGAGGTGTTTTTTTTTTTTAAGTTACACTTCAGGGTTTGTTGTATCTGTCACAGCAGGCCACCAAGAGAGACCAGGAGCCTGCCTGCCCCTCTCTCCCCAGGAAGCCGATCTGTCTCTGCCCGTTAGGCCCTGGTGAGGCTGCGGGCCTGGGCAGACCGCCTCTCTCCTTCTTGGCCTGCATTTCATGGTGGTTCTTTTTTTTTCTTTTTTTAATTCAATTTTATTGAGATATATTCACATACCATATAATCATCCAAAGTGTACGATCAATTGATCACATTACCATGTATAGTTGCTCATTCATCACCCCCATCTATTTGTTTTATTTATTAAGATTTATTCATACCCCATACAATCATCCAAAATATACAGTTGATCACATTACTATCATATAGTTGTTCATTCATCACCCGATCTTTTTTTAGCATTTTCCTTGTACCAGAAAACGTGATAATAAGCATAAAAAAAAAAATAGTGAAAAAGGAACACCCAAATCATCCCCCCCATCCCACCCTATTTTTCATTTAGTTTTTGTCTCCATTTTTCTACTCATCCATCCATACACTGTATAAAGGGAATGTGATCCACAGGGTTTTCACAATCACACTGTCACCCCTTGTAATCTACATTATCATACAATCATCTTCAAGAAGGCCACTGGGTTGGTGTTTGATAGTTTTAGGTATTTACTGCTAGCTATTCCAATACATTAAAACCTAAAAACTGTTATCTACATAGTACATAAGAATGCCCCCCAGAGTGACCTCTCGGCAACTTTTGGAATCTCTCAGCCACTGAAACTTACTTCATTTCCTTTCACATCCCCCTTTTGGTCAAGAAGATGTTCTCCGTCCCATGATGCTGGGTCCAGACTCCTCCCTGGGAGTCATATTCCACATTGCCAGGGGGATGTACACCTCTGGGTGTCAGATCCCACATAGAGGGGAGGGCAGTGAGATCACCTGCCAAGGTGGCTGAGTTAGAGAGAGAGGGATTGTGGCTCTTTTTTGCAGCCACCGGCTTTGCACAGGTGTGACTCACTCCCGTTGCAGGTCTGCTCCAGAGCTCCAGGTATGACGTGGATGTGCCTGGATGTGCCTGCATGGGATGGGCAGTCCCTGGAGGGACCTGGGAGGAGTGACACCATGTCCTGTGTCCTTCTCCCCAGCTGCATTCTTCGCCACCCCTCACTCCTGTTCCCTGACACCATGCTCAGCTTTCCAGAAGGCACCCAAGGAGGACAAACATTTCCCTCTCTGCAGGGGTGGAGGACGTGCTGAAAAGGGGAGGTAGGAGGAGGGCTGGGGAAGGTGCCTCCATGGTGTGGCACCTCCAGACAACAATCTGGGGATGAAGAACCAGAAAGATGTCCAAATCCTTTCTTTCATGTAGCAACTCTGCTCCTGGCAGTCATGCTAAAGGAAGCATGCAATGGGACCCAAGTATGTGAAGGACAGCATTTTCAGTCAAAGGCTAGAAACCGGGAATGACTTCACTGCCCCAAATGGGAAACAGTCGGATCTACGTGGATGCATTCACGTAATGGAATTCTGTGCCCCTGATAAACTGGGACTATTAACAGTGTCCCATGGGACATTGTCGTCTCGAGTACTCACAAGGCCTGGGAGGGGATGTGGAAAAACAGACTATTTGTCGAGGATACTGGGATTGGAGTGGTTTGCATTTTTCATTTTTAGAATGGTATTGCTTGGATAACAAATAATTTGAAAAAACATACGTAAAAGATGGAAAATCTGGAGAAAGTGGATGCTTCGCTAGGATGACTGTGTTGATTTGCATGTATTATGTCCCCCAAAATGCCATTATCTTTGATGCAGTCTTGTGTGGGCAGGAAACGTATTGGTGTTGATCTTTCGGAAAGTTTGTTATAATGGTGTGCCGGTTTGGATGTATTATGTCCCCCAAAACTCCATTATCTTTGATGCAGTCTTGTGTGGGCAGGATACATATTGGTGTTGATTGGGTTGGAGACTTTTGATTGGTTGCTTCCATGGAGATGTGATCATTCAACTGTGGGCGAGATCTTTCACTGGATAATTTCCATGGAGGTGTGGCCCCGCCCATTCAGCATGGGCCTTGATTAGTTTATTGGGGCACTATATAAGCTCAGACATAAGGAGCATAAGGAGCGAGCTTGCTACAGCCAAGAGAGACCATTTGAAGAATGCACAGGAGCTGAGAGAGGAGCTGCAAATGAGAGACAGTTTGAAGACCGCCGTTGAAAGCAGACTTTTGCTACAGAGAAGCTGAGAGGATAGACGCCCCACGAGCAACTGAGAGTGACATGTTGAAGAGAAGCTGCGGCCTAGAAAGGCACATCCTGGGAGAATGCCATTTTGAAATCAGAACTTGGAGCAGATGTCAGCCACATGCCTTCCCAGCTAAGAGAGGTTTTCCAGACAACATTGGCCATCCTCCAGTGAAGGTACTGGTTGTTGATGTGTTACCTTGGACACTTTATGGCCTTAAGACTGTAACTGTGTAACCAAATAAACCCTCTTTTATAAAAGCCAATCCATTTCTGGTGTTTTGCATTCCGGTAGCATTGGCAAACCGGAACAATGACCTGAAAGCCCACTTTTGCAGGATAACTACAGAAGTGTTTTTCCCTCTGAGGGCACCAAAGCTGATCTCTGGCTATCCCTTGATCCCAGTGCTATTCAAATGTTGCAGTCACAGAGAATGGTGAGACTGGATGGGTCAGTAGTCTGGGGACCCCTGTGTGTAATGCTGACCTTGATCTCTGGCAACTTCACGTGGATGAAGGCCTGCCTCCTCATCGAATCACTGGTACCTTCTTCCCCAGCCCCAGGGGTTTTGCAGATCACCCTGACTGAGCCCTTCTCCAACTGCCCAAGAGGC
The DNA here is from genome assembly GCF_015220235.1 of Choloepus didactylus. Lineage (NCBI taxonomy): Eukaryota > Metazoa > Chordata > Mammalia > Pilosa > Megalonychidae > Choloepus > Choloepus didactylus. Next base: position 5,199,388 of record NW_023637579.1, read on the forward strand.
CCTCCCTTTCTCAGTGGAGCTCTGGAGTTCTCAGCTACACTCAGCCTCAGCAGGCACAGTGTGGGTCCAGCCCAGCTGCACTCAGAGCGGCCACCCTGCCCACTGAGACCTGTGTCTGGAGGCTCTGCTGGCTGACCTCATCATCTTCCTCAGCTATTCCCTGGCCTCATTCCTCCCTGATGTCAAAGACCCATCTCCCACCACAGGTCCCCTGACCTGACTCTGATGCCTAAGTTCTTGGGCCCCATGAATCTGCTCACTTTTGGGGGACTGTGAATCAGTCTTTCTGTTCTCTGACCCTTCTTCATCAGCCTCAGTCATAAGCTTCCCAGAGCTGTGATAGGCCCCAAGAATGTCTAGGCCCAGTTAGCTGCCAACATGAAGACAGTCAGAGGATTCTCAGGAATTCAGGGCAGCTTGCTGGTCACTGGGTCTGGAGCCTCCCTGCTCAACTCTGCCCAGCATGTGACCTGTGGGCAGCTCACACGGTGTGCTGCAGAGCATAGGGCATGTCCTCATGCTGGCTGCATAAGGTCCACTTTGGCCACTGTCCAACCAAATCTCACCTCCATTCCCACATCATGCCACTGCCATCCCACATCATCAGCCACATACCAACTCAACCACCTCATTCCACAGCATCACAACTCATCTGCGTCACCCCACCTCACTCACATGTTCCACCTCATCCCTCTCCTCCACATCATCCACCCCACCACTTCATCCCACGGCATCTACATCATCCATTTCATCCACCTCATGCACCTCATTCGCCTCATCCCACCTCATCCATCTCACCATCTCAACTCACCTCATCCTTCTTATCCCTCTGGATCTACCTCATCTGCCTCATTCCAACTCATCATCCTCAACTGCCCCATCACTCCTCATCTCACCTCATTCTACCCCTACCAACCTTATCCACCTCATCCACCTCATCCCATCCATCCCAATTCATCCAACTTCTCTGCCTCATCACACCACATCCACCTCATCTACCCAATCCTACTCCATCTGCCTCATCCACCTCATACATCTCATCCACCTCACCACCTCACCTCACGACATCCACATCATCAATTTCATCCACTTCATACACCTCATCTGCCTCATCCCACCTCATTCACCTCATAATTTTTCCCATTCCACCTCATCCAAGTCTTCTACCTCATCCATCTCATCCACCTCATCTCACCTCTTGCACTCATCCACCTCACCCCAACTCAACCTCCTCATCCCTCCAATCCAATTCATCCATCACATTCCACATCATCCACCTCAACCCCTTAATTCCACCACATTCCTCTCATCCCACTTCATCCACCACATCTGACTCATCCACCTCATCCCATCTCATCCTCATCCACCTCACCACCTATCCCACCACATCAACCTCATCCACGTAATTCATTCCATTCCACCTCATTCAACTAATCCACCTCTTCTACCTCATCCACATCATCCAGCCTATCCCTCATTCCTCCCCAACCATCTCATCCACCTCATCAGCCTCATCTCACCTCATCCTCCTAACCTGTCTCTTCCCCCTCATCTGCCAATTCTGTCTCATTCCACCTCTTCCTCTTCATTCCACCTCATAGGTTTCATCCCATCTGATCATATGAAGAGGACTATCACTTATATTCTCTTCTTAACTATAGTTGAGTTTTTCATGATTTAATTATAGATTGAGTTTAAATGTTGAAACCAGTGATCTTACATCTTATGAACATGTAAACAAAGCCATGCCGAGATGAGAAGTGGCAGCCATATCTCTGGAGAAGATTGCCAGCAATGAGTGTAAGTGGAGTCTTTTGACCCACTTCATCAAAGTCCTTTATTACAGACTTGGTGTTTCTCAAGCTCCTAGCTATGTTATCTATTTAAATGACCCCTTACTTCTCCCAGGCTAGCTTCCCGGAACCCACCAGCCTTCTCCTCCAGTCTGCAGGTAGCACCCAAACACTGCTCTCCTGTTTGTCTCCTCCCCTCTACCCCCTGCTCCCATGTAATTGTCTTTAGCTTATGGCCTTGTTTAGCTGGAGCATATCTCACACAATTTATTTTTTAAAAAATTGAGATGAAATTCATGGAACAATTTTAGAGTGAACAGTTGAGTGATATTTAATACATTCACAGTGTTGAGCAATCAGCACCTCCATCTAGTTTCAATACATTTTCATCACCACCAAAGAAAATCCTGTATCCAGTGAGCAGTCAGTCTCCATTCCCCACCCCAACCCCCAGCCTAAGGCAAACAGTAATTTTTTTCAACTCTATGAATTTATGAATCCTGGTTTCTTTCACTTAGTATAATGTTTTTTGAGGTTCATACGTATTGTAGCATGTGACAGTACTTCATTCCTTTTTATGGCTGAATAATATTCAATTTTATGGATATACCTAATTTACCTCATTTTGTTTATCAATCCATCAGTTGATGGGCAATTTGGGTTGTTTCTAAAACAACCTATTGTGTATAGTACTTCTTTTTTTTTATTCATTTTATTGAGATATATTCACATATCATGCAGTCATACAAAACAAATCATACATTCGATTGTTCACAGTACCATTACATAGTTGTGCATTCATCACCAAAATCAATCCCTGACACCTTCATTAGCACACACATAAAAATAACAAGAACAATAATTAAAGTGAAAAAGAGCAACTAAAGTAAAGAACACTGGGTGCCTTTGTCTGTTTGTTTCCTTCCCCCATTTTTCTACTCATCCATCCATAAACTAGACAAAGGGGAGGGTAGTCTATATTGTGTGTAAGAGTGCTCACCAGAGTGACCTCTCAGCTCATTCTGGAATCTCTCTGCCAATATAGTGCTTCTTTTAATATGTGGGTGAAACTATTTGTTTGAGTATCTGTTTCCAATTTGTTTGGGTAGATACCTAGGAGTGGAATTGCTGGGTCGTATGGTAATTCTACCTTTAACTTTTTGAAGAACTGCCAAACTGTTTTCCACGGCAGCTGAGCCATTTTACATTCCCATTAGCAAAGTAGCAGGGTTCCAATTTCTCCACATCCTCACTAATACTTTTTATTTTACATTTTAAAAAATTATAGCCATCCTACTGGGTGTGAAGTAGTATCTCATGGTGGTTTTGATTTGCATTTCCCTAATGACAAATGATATTGAGTACCTTGTTGGCCATTTGTCTATCTTCTTTGGAGTCATGTCTATTGAAGTCCTTTGCCCATATTTTAATTGGGTTGTCAGTCTTTTCCTGCTGAGTTGTAAGAGTTCTTTTTATGTTCTAGAGACATGACTGTTATCAGAAAAATAATTAGCAACCATTTTCCCCATTTTGTAGGTTTTCTTTTTATTTTCTTGATAATGTCCTTTGATACACAAAAGTTTTTAATGAAGTCCAACGTATCTATTTTTTTGCTTTTGTTGCTCTTGTTTTTGGTGTCATGTCTAAGAATCCATTGCCAAATCCAAGGTCATGAAGATTTACCCCTATGTTTTGTTGTTAAGTTTTATGGTTTTACTCCTACATTTATGCCATCAATCAGACTTGAGTTAATTTTTTATATGGTGTGAGATAAAAGTCCAATTTCATTATTCTGTATGTGGATATCCTGTTTTCCCAGCACCATTTGTTGACGAGACTATTCTTTCCCCACTGAGCGAATTTTGTATACTTGCCAATAAACAATAGACCAGAAATGTTTATTTCTGGAATCCCAATTCAATTCCATTAGTCTATTGTATCTTTATGCCAGTACCACATTATTGTGATTACTATAGCTTTGTAATAAGTTTTGAAATAGGGAAGTCTGAGTCCTACAATTTTATTCTTCTTTTTCAAGATAATTTTGGCTATGCAGGGACCCTTTAAATTCCACATGAATTTGTGGATCAGCTTTTCCATTTCTGCTCCCCCAGAAAAAGACTGCTGGAATTTTGATATTGTGCTGAATCTGTAAACATTTGGAGTAGTATTGACATATAAACAACATTAAGTCTTACGGTCCATGAGCATGGCATTTATTTAGGTCTTCTTTAATTTCCTTCAGCAATGTATTGTAGTTTCAAGTATTTAAATCTTTAACCTCTTTGGTTGAATTTATTGGTAGATATTTTATTCATTGTATGGTGTTGTAAATGGAACTGTTTACTTGATTTCCTTTTTGGATTGTTCATTGCTGTGTGTAGAAACACCACTGATCTTCTACACTACTACTTTATTGAATATGTTTATTAGCTCTAGCAGCTTTCCTATGGATTCTTTGGTGTGATGGTTAATTTCATGTGTCAGGTTATGGTGCCCAGTCATTTGGTCAAGCAAGCCCTGTCCAACTCTGAGAGTATTTCATGGATTTAAATCATCAGTCAGTTGATTGCATCTATGTCTGATTACAGCTACAATCAATATAGGAGATCATCTTCAGCAATGAGAGAAGTCTCATACAATCAGTTTGACATCTTAACTGATGATTTCAGCAGTTAGAAAGAATAATTTCTATCTGCTTCAAGCAGTCAGCTTCTCTTGGGGAATTCAGTGACACCTTCACTTATGGTTTGCCCTATGGAATTTGGACTTGCCAATCTCTGGTTGCATGAGGCAATTCCTATATTTCTTAATATATATAGTATCTATATATAATACCTATATATAGGATCTTGCCATCTATGAATAGAGGTAGTTTTACTTCTCCCTTTCCAATTTGCCCATTTTTTCTTTCCTTATTGTGCAGGCTCAAACTTCTAGTACAACGTTGAGTAACAGTTGTGAAAATGGGCATCATTGTCTTGTTCCTGATTTTGGGGGAAAAGCTTTCAGTCTTTCACCACTGAATATTATATTAGGTGTGGGTTTTTATAACTGCCCTTTATTATTTTGAGGAAGTTCCCTACTATTATTACATTTTGAGCGTTTTTTCCTTAAATCATGAAGGGATGCTGGATTTTGTCAAATGCTTTTTTTGCATCAATTGAGATGATCTTTTGTTTTGGTCCCCTTCATTCTATAGACGTAGTGTTTCTTAGTTTGCCAGGCTGCTATGACAAATACCATAATAGGTTGGCTTACACAGCATGCATCTATTATCTCAGAGTTTCTGATGTTCGAAGTCCAAAATCAAGGTGTTGGCAAGATCAGGTTTTCTTTCTAACACTAGCATTCTCATGCTGCTTGCCTCAATCCTTGTGGTTCCTTAGCTTGCATCTTTGCGTCTCATCACGTAGAGATTCTGCTCTCCTTGTGTCACCTCTTCTGATTTCTGCTGACTTCTGGCTTCTGTCTCCTCCCTGTGGCTTTCTCTGTATAAGGCTTCCAGTAATACAGTTTAAGGCCCACCCTGATGCAGTTGGCCATGCCTTAACTAACAATAATGACTTTAAAAGGTCCTATTTACAAATAAATCCACACAAGAATGTGGTAGATTAAGAACATGTGCTTGATGGGGTACATAACCCAATCACCGCATGGTTAATTACATCAGTTGATTTTCATATGGGAACAACCATTGCATCCTTGGGATAAATCATATTTGGTCATGGTGTATAATCATTTTAATACATTGTTGGATTTATTTTGTGAATATTTTGTTGATGATTTTTATATTTCTGTTCATAAGAGTTATTGGATTGTTATTTTCTTTTCTTGTGTTGTCTACATCTGGCTTTGGAATCAGGTAATCCTGGCTAACTCATAGAATGAGTTGGAAAAAGAGTTTTAGGAGGACTGATGTTAATTCTTTTATTTGGTAGAATTTACCAATATATCCCTCTGGTACTGAACTTTTCTTTTTGGGAGGTTTTGTAGTATTTATTCAATCTGTTGACTTGTTATTGGTCTGTTGAGATTTTCTGTTTCTGCTTGAGCCAGTTTAGGTTGTTTCTAAGAATGTCTATTTCATCTAGATTATCTAATTCATTGGCATATAATTTTTCATGGTATTCAGATCTTTTTTATTTTTGTAACAAAAGTCTTCCCTTTCTTTTCTTACTTCAGTTATTTGTATTTTCTCTTTTTATTTTTTGTTAATTCCACTAAAGTTTTATCAATCTTTTCAAAGATCCAAATTTTGGTTTTGTTGATTCTATTGTTTCTGTGTTCTTTATTGCACTTATCTCTGCTGTAATCCATTACTTCCCTCAACTTTTAACATTGGATTTAGTTGGTGCTTCCGTTTCTAGATCCTCAAGGTGTAAAGTGAGGTTATTGCTTTGAGATATTTCTTCTTTTAATACAGGCTTTTTAATGTAGAATGCATTGCTTATTCTTCCATGTTCTTAAGATATTAAATCTCATAAATTTAAGATTTTCATAAAAAAAGAATGTAAAAGTCTTTATTAAGTCAAAGACATTCTCAATTTCCTACAGAAAGTCAACATAGCCTTGCTACCTGAACAATTTGCCAATTAACAAAAACTTAAGATTGCCCCATATTTATCCATCTGCCAGACCATGATGAGTAGAATGGTTCTGAGTATGATAATTTCATCGGAAGACCTAACTTGGTAGTATGAGTGGATATTAACATGTAACTTTAGAGGTCACTATCATATTCTTTCATAACCCTTTGTAACATCTCTGCTATTGAACTTTGCAATTTCTGTTGCAATCAATCCTCCAGGTGCATGCACCATGTTACATACACATACACAACTTCTCTAAGTGGCCTCTCTGCTCCTACCACATTCTGAATACCAATAGGTTTTTGTTCCTTATCTACCCAATCCAAAATTTTCACAGCATTTCTTTTTTTTTATCTTCATTTTATTGAGATATATTCACATACCACGCAGTCATACAAAACAAATTGTACTTTCAATTGTTTACAGTACCATTACATAGTTGTACATTCATCACCTAAATCAATCCCTGACACCTTCATTAGCACACACACAAAAATAACAAGAATAATAATTGGAGTGAAAAAGAGCAATTGAAGTAAAAAAGAACACTGGGTACCTTTGTCTGTTTGTTTCCTTCCCCTATTTTTCTACTCATCCATCCATAAACTAGACAAAGTGGAGTGTGGTCCTTATGGCTTTCCCAATCCCATTGTCACCCCTCATAAGCTACATTTTTATACAACTGTCTTCGAGATTCATGGGTTCTGGGTTGTAGTTTGATAGTTTCAGGTATCCACCACCAGCTACCCCAATTCTTTGGAACCTAAAAAGGGTTGTCTAAAGTGTGTGTAAGAGTGCCCACCAGAGTGACCTCTCGGCTCCTTTTGGAATCTCTCTTCCACTGAAGCTTATTTCATTTCCTTTCACATTCCCCTTTTGGTCAAGAAGATGTTCTCCGTCCCACGATGCCGGGTCTACATTCCTCCCCGGGAGTCATATTCCACGTCGCCAGGGAGATTCACTCCCCTGGGTGTCTGATCCCACGTAGGGGGGAGGGCATTCACAGCATTTCTTTACCCCCACTCTCCAGCTGCTTTTCTCTTACACACCTGATTCTTTTGATTTTTCTTTTTAGTGAATATCACACTTTGAACATCTAATAGTTGGACATCAGAGGACAAATATTATAAGTCTTTTGCTTCCTACAAAGAAAGTCAGGTCTGTGTACACCATCAAAGGAAAGAAGGAAAAGAGCTGAAGTAAGCACTGTTGGATGGCTCTTTCCTAGGTATTAGTTATCATTATGGCATTCTTTCAACTTCCTCCTCTTAAACTCCACTTCCCTCTGCTACCTCCTTCTACTTATTTATCTGTCTAGTTATAATTTTTCCCTCCCTCCCTATTTGACATCTCTTCCAGGAAGCTGATGTATGTGAAAATCTATCTGTGCCCTTGTTTTCTAACCTTGTCTAATTATATAAATTTCCTTCCCAATGGGATAATATCACAAAAGATTGGGATGCTGAATTATTTACATCCTAGAAATGTGGTGAGAATAAAAAATTATTGAATCATTGAATACATACTCTCTAGAACAAGTATCTAAAATTTTTTAAAATGGTACTCAAATACTCAATTTTAATAAGTTCTTGTACACACACAAAATAGAACTAAAGTAAATTGAAGGCAGTAAAGCATTCAAACTATACAGATTCCTTATAAACTACTGGTATCAATGTAGGAAGGAAAGATGCAAGAAGGAAAAAGACAACTTGTATCACAAGACTCAGGTCATCAAAACCTATAGCCTGCCTCGTCTAGTTTGCTAATGCCGTCTTTTGTAAAATGCCAGAAATGAGTTGGCTTTTTTAAAGAGGGTTCATTTGGTTACAAAATTACAGTCTTAAGTCCATAAAGTGTTCAAGGTACCTTCACTGGAGAAAGCCCATTGGCACCTGGGAAACCTCTGTTAGCTGGGAAGGCATGCAGCTGGCATCTGCTTGCTCCCAGGTTGTGTTTCAAAGTGGCATTCTCCAAAATGTCAGCATCAGCTTTCAATGGCCATTTTCAAAATGCCTGTAAGCTGCAGCAGCAAGCTCCTTCTGTCTGAGCTTATATACTGCTCTCATAAACTAATCAAGGCCCACGCTGAATGGGCAGGGCCACACCTCCATGGAAATTATCCAATCAGGGTTATCACCTACAGTTGGGTGGGTCACATCTCCATGGAAACAACCTAATCCAAAGGTTCCAAACTAGTCAACACTAATACATCTGCTCCCACAAAATTGCATCAAAGAACATGGCTTTTTTTGGGGACATAATATATACAAACTGGTACAGGTATATACCTAGGAGTGAAATTGATAGATCATATGGTAACTCTATTTGTTACTTTTTGAGGAACTGGCAGAATGTTTTCCCAAATTGCTGCAGCACTTGACATTCTTACCAGCAGTGTATGAGTGCTCCAATTTATCTACATCCTTGTTGACATTTGGTATTGTCTGGCTTTATTATAGCCTCTTAGTGGGTGTGAACTGGTATTGCACTGTAGTTTTGATTTGCACTTCGTTAATGACTAGCAACATTGAGCATGTTTTCATGTGCTTTTTGGACATTTGGATACCATCTTTAGAGAGAGGTGTTTTCAAATCCTTTGCCCATTCATTTTCCAATTCAGTTTTATTGAGATATATTCACATACACTACAATCATCCACAGTGTACAATCATTCACAGTACCATCATATAGTTGTGCATTCATCAAGAAAATCAATTTTTGAACATTTTCATTACTCCAAAAAAATAAGAAGAATATAAATACAAGTAAAAAAGAACACCCAAAACATCCCATCCACCCCAAACCCCTACTATTCATTTACTTTTTTGTCCCCATTTTTCTACCCATCTGTCCATATACTGGATAAAGGGAGTGTGAGCCACAAGATTTTCACAATCACACTGTCACATCGTGTAAGCTATATAGTTATACAATCATCTTCAAGAATGAAGGCTACTGGGTTGCAGTTCAACAGTTTCAGGTATTTCCTTCTAGCTATTCCAATACACTAAAAACTGAAAATGAATATTGATATAATGCATAAGAATAACCTCTAGAATGACTTTCTGACTCTATTTGGAATCTCTCAGCCACTGAAACTTTATTTTGTTTAATTTCTCTTTTCCCTTTTGGTCAAGAAGGCTTTCTCAATTCCACGATGCTGGGTCCAGGCTCATCCCCTGGAGTCATGCTATGACCATTTTAAAAATGGTTAATTTATTGATGAATTGTAACAGTTCTTTATATATATTCTGGATGCTAGACCCTTCTTGGTAATGCTTTTTGAAGCACAACAGCTTTAAATTTTGGTGAAGTCCAATTTATCTACTTTTTCTTCTGTCACTTGTGCTTTTAGTGTCATAGTTGAGAAACCACTGTCTAACCCCCAGGTCACAAAGATTTACTCCTGTGTTTTCTTCTAATATTTGTATAGTTTTAGCCTCATATTTAAAACTTTGGTCTATTTCAAGTTATTTTTGTACATGGTGTGAGGTAGGGATCCAAATTCATTTAGATGTGGATATCCAGTTTAATCAGCACCATTTATTAAAAAGACTATCCTTTCCCCCATTGAATCATCTAGGGCCTACTGTCAAAAATCAACTGACCATAAATGAGAATATTTCTGGATATTTAATTCTATCCAATTGATCTATATATCATTCCTACCACAGTTTTGATTACTGCAGCATTGTAGGAACTTTTGAAATTGGAAGTGTGGGTTTTCCAACATTGTTCTTTTTCAAGATTATTTTGGTTGTTTTGTGTCCCTTACATTTCCTTATGAATTTTAGAATTCGTTTGTTAATTTCAGCAAACAAAGCTGATATTTTGACAAGGACTGTGTTGAATCTGTAGATCAATTTTGGTGGTATTCCCAAATTAACAGTATTAATTCTTCCAATTCATAAGCATGGGGTGTATTTTCATTTATTTTAAGTCTTCTTTGATTTCTTTAAATGAATACTTTTTAATTTTTAATTTATTAGTTATAGGTTTATGTAAAAATCATGCATAAAATGCAGAGTTCCCATGTATTGCCCTATTATTAGCATCTTGCATTAGTGCAGTACATTTGCTACAATTGATGAAGGGACACTTGTATAATTGTACTATAAACTATAGTCCATGGTTTGTGCTAGGGTCCACTATTTGTGTTGTACAATCCTCTGAATATTTTTTCAATTAAAAATAACTTTCTTATTAGAGAAGTTGTAGGTTTACAGAAAAATCATGAATAAAAATAGAGTTCCTATATAGCACTACTAACACCTTCCATTAACGTGGTATATTTGTCACAATGCATGAAAGAATGTTTTTATAATTGTACTATTTATTTTAGTCCATCATTTAACTTAAGGTTCACTGTGTCGTACAGTCATAGTTTTAAAAAAATTTATTCTAGTAATGTATATACTATCTAAAATTTCCTCTTTTATCCACATTCAAAGTTATAATTCATTGCTGTTAATTACATTCACAATGCTTTGCTACCTTCACCATCATTCATTACCAAAAACTTTCCATCATCCCAAATAGAAACTGTACAATTTAAGCATTAACTCACCATTCTATATCCCCACCCCACCCATGGTAATTGATATTCCAATTTCTGGCTCTATGAATTTGCTTATTTTGATTATTCCACATAATGAAACCATATACTATTTGACCTTTTGTGTCTGGCTGGTTTCACTCAACATGATGTTGTTAAGGTTCACTAAAGTTGTCATGTGTATCAGAAATGCATTTCTTTTTTGGAGCTGAATAATTTTCCATTGTATGTATATACCATATTTTGTTTACCCATTCATTGGTTGATGGACACTTGGGTTGCTTCTATCCTTTGGGAATTTTGAATAATGCCACTAAGAACATCAGTGTGCAAATATATGTTTGAGTCTCTACTTTCAATTCTTTTTGGTATATACCTAGAAGATGGTAATTTTATACTTAACTTTCAGAGGAACTGCCAAAATGTCTCCCACAGCAGCTGGACCATGTTACATTCCCACCAGCAACGAATGAGTGTTCTTATTTCTGCATATCCTCTCCCAACACTTGTCATTTTCTGTTTTTTTTTTTTTTTTTTCTCAATAATAGCCACTATAGTGGGTGTGAGTGGCATTTCATGGTTTTGATTTGCATTTCCTTAATGGCTAATGTTAACTGACTTTCTATTCATGTGCTTTTTGGCTATTTTTATATCTTCTTTAGAGAAATGTCTACTCAAGTTTTTTGCACATATTGAAATGTGGTTGTCTTTTTGTTGTTGAGTTGTAGGATTTCTTTATAGATTCTGGATATTAAACCCTTAATGGATATGTGGTTTCCATATATTTTCTCCTATTGCGTAGGTTGTCATTTTACTTTCATGATAAAGTTCTTTGATGTGCAAAAGTTTTTAATTTTGAAAGAGTCCAATTTATTTATTTTTCATTTGTTCCTTGTGCTTTGGATGTAAAGTCTAAGAAACCATTACCTTACATAAGGTCCTGAAGATGCTTCCCTGTGTTTTCTTCTAGGAGTTTTATAGTTCTGATTCTTACACTTAGGTCTTTGATCCATTTGACTGATTAGTGGATATGGTGTGAAGTAGGAGTCCACCTTCATTCTTTTGAATAAGGACATCCACTCTTCCCAGCACTATTTGTTGAAGAGACCATTCTTTCCCAATCAAATGGACTTGGCACCCCAAGTTGGAGAACCTTTTCATCAAGTCAGCTTCTCTTATGGCAGCTGGACCATATTCCACTCTTCTTTTCTGTCCCTGTGAAAATGGGGCTCCTATCACAGACACAGAGTGAATGGATTTCTTCAGGATGGAATGCACTTGTGAGTGAAGGAGACACAAGAAGCTGTGCCTCAGAGACATGATCAACAGTGCAGGTGCTAAGTGAGCTATGTGCTCCATACAGCTTGACACCTCAAGAGAATGCTGCTGTCTAGGCCATGTTCATTTAATCCATTCCTGTGGGTGCAGTCCATTGTGGGTGGGACTTTTGATTAAGTTGTTTCAATTGAGATGTGACCCACCCAATTCAAGATGGGTCTTAATCCTTTATTGGGGTCCTTTGTGAGACAATAAAAGACAGACAAAGCCCAGAGAGCTTAGAGAGAGAAACACCCAGAGACAGCAGAGAAAGAAAAGCCCTGCAGATGCTAAAAGAAGACCCACAGAAGCTCAGAGAGGAAGCCACTGGAACCAGGAGCTGAAAGCAACAAAATCCAGGGGTGAAGGACCAGCAGTCACCAGCCATGTACCTTGCTATCTGATAAAGGAAACCTGGATGCCAGCAGCCTGTCTTCAATTCCAGGTATTACCCTATTGATGCCTTAATTGGGACAGTTTCATGGCCTTAGAACTGTAAATTTTGAGTTAATAAATGTCCATTTAAAAAGCCAGTCCATTTCTGGTATATTGCATTCCAGCAGTTTTAGCAAACCAAAACAGATTTTGGTACCAGGAGAGTGGGGTGCTTCTGTGATTTGCAAATACCAAAAATGCTGTAATGGCTTTATAAATGGATAAGAGGAAGATTCTGGAAGAAGTGTGAGGAGCTTGGTAGAAAAGACCTAGATTGCCTTGAAGAGACAGTTGGTAGAAATATGGATGCTAATGGTACTTCTGATGAGACTCTTAGATAGAAAATGATGAATGTTTAATTGCAAACTGGAAGAAAGGTGACCCTTGTTTTAAAGTGGCAGAGAATTTGGCAAAATTAAGTCCAGGTCTTGGATGGAACACAGTATTTGAAAGTAATGAGCTTGGGTATTTAGCTGGGGAAATTTCCAAACTAAATGTGGAAAATGCAACCTGGCTTCTCCTTGCAGCTTATAGTAAAATGTGAGAGGAAAGGGATAAGCTGAGAACTGAACTCTTGGGCATGAAGAAACCAGAAATTGATAGTTTGGAAAATTCTGAGCTTTCAGAAAATTAGTCCCTAGAGAATAGTGCCCCATGTGAGGATTTATCTAAACATGGAAACAGCTAGCCATTTCAGTGCAAGTCAGAATTGGAGATGGGGTTATCCAGAAAGGATTTGTGGAAAGTCCTATTGTCTGATGGTTGGGACTCCTGTGTGCTGCACATGAAACTGATGAGTTTTTTTGTGGCATTGGTATGAATGGATCCCCTGCCAGCCTGGTCTAATAGGGACAGAAAGGGACAGATTGAAGAAAAAATGACTTCAAAGGCAGAAACATGGAAGCTAAGGTCTGAAGCAAAGACACCTCAAGCCAGGATAGTGGACCTACCCATTCATGTGGAAACTGTGAGTTTGCCTAGAGTTTGCAGAGGGTGGGTGTGCCAGTTTGGATGTATTATGTCCCCGAAAATGCCATTATCTTTGATGCAATTTTGAGGGGGCAAACATATTAGTGTCGGTTAGGTTGGAATCTTTGAGTGTTTCCATGAAGATGTGACTCAATCAACTGTGGGCAAGACCTTTGATTGGATAATTTCCATGGAGATGTTACCCCACCCATTCAGGGTGGGTCTGAATTAAATCACTGGAGCCATATAAAGAGCAGCTGTGAGTAACATTTTAGAGCAACTGAGAGTACATTTTGAAGAGGAGCTGCAGCTAAGAGAGGACAAAATGCCCCAAGAGCAACATTCTGGAGAATGTCATTTTGAAACACAACCTGGGAGCAAAGGAAGAAGATGCCAGCCACATGCCTTCCCAGTTAACAGAGGTTTTCTGGGTGCCATTGACCATCCTTCAGTGAAGGTACCCAATTGTTGATGTGTTACCTTGGACAATTTATGTCCTTAAGACTGTAACTTTGTTACCAAATAAACCCCCCTTATAAAAGCCAATCCATTTCTGGTGTTTTGCAAAATGGCAGCATTAGCAAACCAGAACAGCAGGACTTCAGCCCCATTGCTCAGAAAGAGTATTACCACTCCAGGGCTCTCAGAGGCCTGGGGGATTGAGGCAAGCTTGGCAGCCCCATTATTCAGGAAGAATGCTGCCCCAGGCTTCAGAGAGGATGGAGAACATTCCTTGGGGACTGGAGAAAATCTGGCTGCCACCACACTATTCTAAGGGGATGGAGCCTGTGCCCTGGAGAAGGCAGAGAGTCTGCTGCCACCTAGATGCTTGAGGAGGGTGAAACCTAGGGCATGGCCATCTTCCCATTACTTGGAAATGTTGGAGTCCTCACCCAAGTGTTTGGAGAGAATTGGGCCACTGTGCAAGCCCTTGGGAATGGTGGGCTGCCATTTTCTCAATTCTTGAGGATAGACTGTCATTCTATGGATGAACTTCAGACATGGAAATCTAATGAAGTATGCTCTGCAGGTTCTCAGAACTGTTTGGGTCCAGTGACCCCTGTTTTCCTACCAATTTCTCCCTGTAGAACTGGGAACATTTATCCTGACTGTCCCTCTTTTGTATATTGGAAACAGACAACTTGTTCTAAGTTTCATAGGTCCACAGCCAGAGGGGAATTTTGCCCCCAGACAGACTACACCTGTAACTGATTTTGATGAGACTTTGTACTAATATTGTTACTAAAATGATTCATGGCTTTTATGATATTGTGATGGAATGAATGTATTTTGCATATGTAAAGAGCATGCCTTTTTGGGGTACAGAGGTTGTAGTGAATTGATTTGAAGCTATTGTGGACCCCAGAAAAGGCCATGTTCTTTAATCCATTCCTATGGGTGCAGATCTACTGTTGGTGGGACATTTTGATTAGGTTGTTTCTATTGAAATGTGTGTGACCCACCCTATTTAAGGTGGGTATTAATCCTTTAATAGAGTACTTTGTGAGAGGATAAAAGACAGAAAAATCCCAGAGAGCTTAGAGACAGTCACACCCAGACAGAGCAGAGAGAGAAAAGCCCCCAAATATGTTAAGAGAAGACCCACAGAAGCTCAGGGAGGAGGCCACTGGAACCAGGAGCTGAAAGCAACAAAACTCGGGAGCAAAGGAGCAGCAGACATGGCCCTGTGCCTTGTTATGTCTCAGAGATTTCCTGGATACCAGCAGCCTGTCTTCAGAGTCCAGGTATCATCCTGTTGATGTCTTAATTGGGACATTTTCATGGAATGCCCATTGTAAAAGCCAGTCCATTTCTGGTGTATTGCATTCCAGAAGCTTTAGCAAACAGAAACAGGTGGTGTGTTCTAAATGTATCTGTTAGGTTGTACATAGTGTTGTATGAGTCTTCTACTTTCTTAATGATTTGTGTCTAGATGCTCTATCCATTTTAAAAGTGCTTGTTGGTGTCCCCAACTATTATTATAGAACTGTCTATTTTCTCCCTTGAATTCTATCAATGTTTGTGTGTACACTTTTGGGCTATGTTGTTAGGTGCATATATGCTTACAAATGTCATATCTTCTTGATGTACTGGTACCTTTATTAATACATAATGTCCTTCTTTGTCTCTTATAATGGCTTTTAATTTAAAGTCTAACCCAGATTTCTTTTCTTTATTATTTGCATAGAATATCTTTTTCCATCCTTTCCCTTTCAAACATTTTGTGTCTTTGAATTTAAGGTGTCTCTTGTAAGCAATATATAGCTGTAATATCATGCTTTTTAAAAATCCATTCTCCTATCTCTGTCTTTTGAATGGAGAGTTTAATATATTTAGATGTAAAGTAATTACTGATAATGCAGAACTTCTGCATTTTGCTATTTGTTTTCTCTATGTATTAAACCTTTATTATTCCTAATTTCCTCCATTATTAGGTAATTTGTACTTAGCTTTACTTTTGTAATGAACTAACTTGATTCCATTTTCATTTTATTTTGCATCTATTTTTAACATATTTTCTTTGTGATTACCACAGGGATTACATTTAAAACCCTAAATCTATAACAATCTAGTTTGAAATAATACTAAATTAACATCAGTAGCTTACGCAAACTATAGTCCAGTATGATCCTTTTTCCCTCTTAATGCTCTTCTTTGAAAAAATTACATCTTTATGCACTGCTTGCCCAATAACATAGATTTATAACTACTTTTTATGCATTTGTGTTTTTAAAATGTAAGAAATGAAAGGTGGTGTTACAAACCAAAAGGGCAATGATACTGGATTTATATTTACCCATGGAGTCATCTTTACTGACATATTTATTTCTTTATGCAGCTTGAATTACTATCTAGTGCCCTTCCCTCTCAACCTGAGGGACACCCTTTAGCATTTCTTGTAGGTCAGGTCTAGTGATAATGAACTCCCTCACCTTTTGTTTATCTGGGAATGTCTTCATTTCTCCCTTATAATTGAAGGACAGTTTTGTGACATGTAGAATTCATGTGTAACAAGTTTTCTTCCCCAACACTTGGAATATGTCATCCTGCTGCCCTTGGGCCTGCATGGTTTTGGATGAAAAATCAGAACTTAATCTTATTTAGTATTCCTTGTGTGCGATTAGTTGTTTCTCTTGCTGCTTTTAGGATTCTTACTTTATTTCTGGATTTCAACAGTTTGAGTATAATATGTCTTGGTGTGGATCTCTTTGAGTTTATCATATTTGGAATTCAATAGGCTACTTGGATGTGCATATTCATGTCTTTCATCAAGTGTGGGAGTTTTCTGCTATTATTTCTTCAAATACCATATCTGCCCCATTCTCTTTCTCTTCTCCTTCTGGGGCTCCCATAATTCATATGTTGCTATCCTTGATGGTGTCCCCCCATCCCTTAGGTTCTGTTGACTTGTATTCATTCTTTTTACTTTCTCCCCCTCAGACTAGATAATTTCAATTTTCCTATTTTCAAGTTTGCTAATTCTTTTTTTGTTTGTTTGAAAGAGTTTATTTCAGAAGTGTGGTTTGCTAAGATGCTAATTCTTTTTTGTTTCTGAAATTGTCTGTTAAACCTTTCTAGTGAATCTTCATTATATAAGTTATTGTATTTTCAGCTCCAGAATTTCTGTTTGGTCCCTTTTCTAAACAAATAATTTGTATCTCTTCATTGAAATTCTTATTTTGTTCATATATCATTGTCATGGTTTCCTTTAATTTTTTGTTTATATTTTCCTTTGGATCATTGAACACATTTAGGGCAATTTAATTAATGTCTTTGACTAGTAATTCAATTTCTGGAGTTCCTTAGGGATGGTTCATTTTGTTCTGTTAAATGAGCCATATCTTTCTGTTTCTTTATGTGCTTCATTATTTAAATTTTTAAATTTTTTATTGTGCTAAAATATACATAACATAAATAACATATTAACCATTTTTAGTCTTACAATTCTGTGATATGTACACTCTATGCATCCAGAATATTTTCATCATCCAAAAAGTAACTTGTACCAATCCATTAAATTTTAGTCAAAGTAACTTTAAAAAATTATTTTAATCAGAGAAGTTGTAGATTTACATAAAAGTCTTGTAAAAAGTACAGTGTTTCCATAAGCTCCCCTATTGTTGACATATTGCAGTAGTCCAGTACATTTGTTACAATTGATTAAACATTATTAAAATAGTGCTATTAACTATTGTACATAGCTTACATTAGATGCATTATTTTCCCATGTACCAACCTATTAACCCCTTATATTCGTATTGTATATGTGCTATGATTCATGAAAGAACATTTTTATACTTGAACTATTAACCCCAGTCATTATCCACAACAGGGTTCACTGTGTTGTACATCCCCATGTTTATCTTCTAACTTTCATTCTACTGACATACATGACCCAAAACTTCCCCCTTTCAGCCACGTACACATACATAGTTCAGCGTTAAGTGCACTCACTATAATGTGCTACCATCACCACCACCCATTTCCAAACCTTTAAAATCAATCTAAATAGAAATTCTATAGAAATTGAACATCAGCTCCCCATTCTCTACTCCAGTCTATCCCCTGGTAACCTATATTCTAGATTCTATTTCTATGAGTTTGCTTATTATAATTAGTTCATAGCAGTAAGATCATACAGTATTTGTCATTTTGTGTCTGGCTTATTTCAGTCAGCATAATGTCCTCAAGGTTCATCCAAATTGTTGCATATATCAGGACTCCATTTCTTTTTTTTAACTTAATTTTACTGAGATTGTTCACATGCAATACAATCATCCAAAGATCCAAAGTGCACAATCAATTGCCATCATACAGTTGTGCATCCATCACCACAATTAGTTTTTTTTTAAATTTTAGAACATTTTCATTATTCCAGAAAAGAAATAAAGACGAAAAAGAAAACTCAATTCCTCCCATACCCCTAACCACCACCCCCCTCCACTATTGACTCATAGTATTTGTGTAGTACATTTGTTACTGTTGATAAAAGAATGTTAAAATAGTACTAACTGTGGTACATAGTTTGCAATAGGTATATTTTTTTCCTGTATTCCTCTCTATTATTAACTTCTAGTTATAGTGTCATACATTTGTTCTAGTTCATGAAAGAGATTTCTAATATTTGTACAGTTAATCATGGACATTGTCCACCACAACGTTCACTGTTTTATACATTCTCATCTTTTAACCTCCAACTTGCCTTCTGGTGACATACATGACTCTAAGCTTCCCCTTTCCACCACATTCATACACCATTCAACACTTAGTTATTCTCACAATAGCATGCTACCATCACCTCTGTCCCTTTCCAAACAATTAAGTTCAACCTAGTTAAACATTCTGCTCATAATAAGCAACTGCTCTCCATTCTTTAGCCTCATTCTATATCCTGGTAACTTATATTTCATGTCTATAAGTTTACATATTATAATTAATTTGTATCAGTGAGACCATGCAATATTTGCCCTTATGCATCTGACTTATTTCACTCAATACAGTGTCCTCAAGTTTTCTTTCTTCATCAACCCATTTTTTAAAATGTTTTGCTCACCCACCATACATTCCATCCTAAGTAAACAATCAATGGTTCCCTGCATAATCATATACTTATGCATTCACCACCATCACCACTATGTATATAAGGACATCTCCATCTCTTCCACAAAGCAAAAGGAAGAGTCAAAGAAGGTAGAGAGACAAAAGAAAAAGAAAAAGAAAGAAAAAAAATGACAGCTATAAAGCAACAAAAGGAAAGATAGAATTAAACTAAAGTAGAATAAAAGAGTAAGACAACATCACCAATGCCAAGAGTTCCATACCCTTTCCCTATGTCCCCCTCTTATAGACATTTACCCTTGGTATATTACCTTTGTTATATTAAAGGAAGCATAATACAATGTTTCTGTTAACTATAGTCTCTACTTTGCACTGATTGTATTTTTCCCCAATATCACCCCATTTTTAACACCTTACAAGGTTGAAATTCATTTGTTCTCCTTCATGTAAAAACATATTTGTACATTTTATCACAATTGTTGAGCACTCTAGATTCATTGAGTTATACAGTCCCAGTCTTTATCTTTCCTCTTTCCTTCTGGTGTCCCACATGCTCCTAACTTTCCTCTTTCAACAATACTCACAGTCATCTTTGTTCAGTGTACTTACATTGCTGTGCTTCCATCACCCAAAATTGTGTTCCAAACTCTCACTCCTGATTTTTCCTATCTGTCTGAAGTGCTCCCTTTAGCATTTCCTGCAGAGCAGGTGTCTTGTTCATAAACTCTCTCATTGTCTGTTTGTCAGAGAATATTTTAAACTCTTCCTCATATTTGAAGGACAGTTTTGCCAGATATAGGATTCTTGGTTGACAGTTTTTCTCTTTCAGTATCTTAAATATATCACACCACTTCCTTCTTGCTTCCATGGTTTCTACTGAGAAATCTGCACATAGTCTTATCAAGCTTCCTTTGTGTGTGATGGATCACTTTTCTCTTGCTGCTTTCAGGATTCTGTCTTTGTCTTTGATGTTTGGTAATCTGATTATTATGTGTCTTGGTGTAGGTCTATTCATATCTATTCTGATTGGAGCACATCATGCTTCTTGGATCCATAATTTTATGTCTTTCATAAGAGATGGGAAATATTCATTGATTATTTCCTCTGTTATTGCTTCTGCCCCTTTTCCCTTCTCTTCTCCATCTGAGACACCTATGACATGTACATTCATGTGCTTCATGTTGTCATTCAATTCCCTGAGATGTTGCTCAAATTTTTCCATTCTTTTCCCTATCTGCTCTTTTGTGTGTAGGCTGGCAGGTGTCTTGTTCTCCAGTTCATGAGTGTTTTCTTCTGCCTCTTGAGATCTTCTGTTGTATGTCTCCATTGTGTTTTTCATCTCTTGTGTTGTGCCTTTCATTTCCATATATTCTGCCTGTTGTTTTTTTCAAATTTTTGATTTCTACCTTATGTTCATCCAGTGTATTCTTTATATCCTTCATCTCTTTGCAATATTTTCCCTGAATTTGTTGATTTGGTTTTTGATTTGATTTAGTATATTTGTTTGAAAATCTTTAATAGATTGTTTCATTAAAGTGCAACCATATCTCAACTGTATCTTGATTGAGGTGTAAGTTTGTTCCTTTGTCTGGTTCATATCTTCATTTTTTCCTACCACAGTTTGTAGTTTTTGTTGTCTAGGTATCTGATTTCCTTGGTTATCCAAATTAGATTTTCCCAGATGAGAATGGGTTCAGCAATTGCCCTGGCCCGCGGGACGATCAACGGAGGCTCTGATTCCTGTGAGGGAAGAATGGTATGGGACAAGAGACACGAGGAATGACAGCAAGACAGGTTTCTGATCAAGCTGCAAAATTTTATTGAAGAGGCAGGGTATATATGCTCTAAGGTAGAGGGAGTGGCTAGTAAAAATGGGTGGCAGCCTAGGATTGGTGGCTGCAAAGGCGGGTGGCGGTCTAGGATTGGTGATTGCTGTAGCTAGGGTGAGAGGCAGATGTAAGGTTAGCTTTTGGCGCGAACTAGCTACTGCTTAGGCAGGAACTACTGTTACTTCCTAGAAGAAGGCTAATTATAGCTTAGGCTGTTCTTGTATCAGCCCTGGCGGCCATGTTGCATGTTACCGGTATCGCTGAAGGTGAATATTATATATGCTACCTTAATTGTCCCCAACAAGCAATCAGAATGGGGTTATATTCAGTTTCAAGTCTCCCTGCAGGTGTGTCTTAGAGATTGACAGATTTTCCTGTGAGGCCTCTAGCCACTCTGCTTCCTAACCTGTGCAGCAGGTGGTGCCTGTCAGCTTGTTGCTCCCAACTAGTGTAAGGTGTGGCTCCTTTAGTTTCTGTTTTGGCTGTTTTCCTCCAGACTCTGGGGTTTGAGTTCTAAAGGGAAGGCTGGCAGTAGAGCTGAGCCCCATCTCCTTCCTCCTAGGGAAGATTCACCACCTAGGGAGTTATCTTCTGCATTTGAATAGCTTTGTCTCTCTGACTTTGTTATCTCCACCCCTGCCTGGGTCAGAGTGCTGCAAACTGAAAATGGCTGAGGCTCTCTCCACTGAGCCACTCAGGTTGAGAGAGAGCAAAAGGGAAAGAAAGCCCCCTTTCAGAGCCAGTACATGGCCCCCAGTTTTGCCCATCAGCCAGAGATAGCATCTGTTCTTCTGGGCTCCCCCTCCTGGGACATAGAAGTCTTCTGGCTCTTTAAGGTCAATTGTCACTAAAAGCCTGTCTGCTTGTTAGGGGTTTGTCCATGTTTGTAGCTTGTATTCAGCAGTCCACATTTGTTAATTAAAACCTCAGTTGGAACTAGGATGGGCTATATTTGCTTGCTTCTGGACTACTAGTTTCTCCCACAGTGAGGTTTTGCAGCTCAGCCTGCCATGGGGGGAGGGGGCTCCCAGTGTGGTTCCACAGTTTTTACTTACAGATTTTATGCTGTGATCTCAGTCATTCCACTCAATCCAGGTTGGTGTGTGATGTGTGGACAGTCACAGTTAGGACTCCATTTCTTTATACAGAAGAATAATTTTCTATCATAGTGATATACCACATTTTGTTTACTCATTCATCAGTTGATGGACACTTGGGTTTTTTTCCCCATCTTTTGGCAATTGTGAATAGTATCACTATGAACATTGGTAGGAAAATATCTTTTTGAGCCCTTGCTTTCAATTCTTCTGGGTATATATCAAGTAGTGTGATTGCCCAGTCATATGGTAATTCAATATTTAGCTTCCTGAAGAAATGCCAAACTGTCCTCCACACTGGCTGCACCATTTTACCATCCCACCAGAAATGAATTACTGTCATTTACTCCACATCTTCTCCAATATTTGTAATTTTCTGCTTTCTGAGTAGTAGCTGTTCTAGTGGGTGTGAAATATCTCATTGTGGTTTTCATTTGCATTTCCCTAATAGCTAGTGATGTTGAATATCTTTTTATGTGCTTTTAATCATTTGTATATCCTCTTTTGGGAAATGCCTATTCAAGTATTTTGCCCATTTAAAAATTCACTTGTCTTTTTATTGTTTGTAGGATTTATTTATATTCTGAATATTAAACTTTTATCAGATATGTGGTTTCCAAATATTTTCTCCCATTGATTAGGTGGTCTTTTTGTTTTCATGACAAAGTATTTTGATGGGCAAAAGTTTGTAATTTTGAAGAGCTCACATTTATCTATTTTTTTATTCATTGCTTGTGCTCTGGGTGCAAAGTCCAAGAAACCATTCTCAACACAACATCCCAAAGATGCTTCCCTAAATTTTCTTCTACGATTTTCATAATGTTGGTTCTTATATTTAGTTCTTGGATCCATTTTGAGCTAATTTTTGTATATGGTGTGAGATAGGGGTCCTTTGTCATTCTTTTGCATATGGATATGCAATTATCCCAGAACCATTTGTTGAAGAGACTATTCTTTCCCTATTGAGTGGACACAGTAGCCTTATTAAAAATCAATTGGCCATAGAAGTCAGAAGTAAAAAAGAACACTGGGTACCTTTGTCTGTTTGTTCCCTTCCCCTATTTTTCTACTCATCCATCCATAAACTAGACAAAGTGGAGTGTGGTCCTTATGGCTTTCCCAATCCCATTGTCACCCCTCATAAGCTACATTTTTATACAACTGTCTTCAAGATTCATGGGTTCTGGGTTGTAGTTTGATAGTTTCAGGTATCCACCACCAGCTATCCCCAATTCTTTAGGAACCTAAAAAGGGTTGTCTAAAGTGTGCTAAGAGTGCCCACCAGAGTGACCTCTCGGCTCCTTTTGGAATCTCTCTTCCTACTGAAGCTTATTTCATTTCCTTTCACATTCCCTCTTTTGGTCAAGAAGATGTTCTCCGTCCCACTGATGCCCGGTCTACATTCCTCCCCGGGAGTCATATTCCACGTTGCCAGGGAGATTCACTCCCCTGGGTGTCTGATCCCACATAGGGGGGAGGGCAGTGATTTCACCTTTCAAGTTGGCTTAGCCAGAGAGAGAGGGCCACATCTGAGCAACAAAGAGGCATTCGGGAGGAGGCTCTTAGGCACAACCATAGGGAGGCCTAGCCTCTCCTTTGCAGCAACTGTCTTCCCAAGGGTAAAACCTATGGTAGAGGGCTCAACCCATCAAACCACCAGTCCCCTATGTCTGTGATCATGTTAGCAACCATCGAGGTGGGGTAGGCGAATACCCCTGCATTCTCCACAGGCTCCTCAAGGGGGCACTACATCTTTTTTTCCATGTTTTTCTTTCTTTTTTTTAACTTTCCCTTCTTTTTTTTTTTTCTTTTAAATTCAATTTTATTGAGATATATTCACACACCATATAATCCATCCAAATTATACAATCAATGGCTCACAGTGTCATCATATAGTTATGCATTCATTGCAACATTGCCACAATCAATTTTAGAACATTTTCATTACTCCAAAATAAAGAAAAAAATAAAAATAAAAAAGAACACCCCAAACATCCCACAACCCTTATCTTTCCTCTTTATATATTTTGGTCTTTATTTCATTACTCATCTGCCCATACACTGGATAAAGGCAGTGTCAATCACAAGGTTTTCACAATTACATGATCACATGATCAAAGCTATATAGTTATGCAATCATCATCAAGAACCAAGTCTACTGGATTACAGTTCAACAAATTCAGGTATCCCCTTCTAGTTATTCTAATACACTAGAAAACAAAAGGGAATATCTATATAATGCATAAGAATAACCTCCAGAATGACCTCTCGAATCTATTTGAAATGTCTTAGCCACTGAAACTTTATTTTGTTCCATATCTTTTCTCCTTTTGGTCAAGAAGACTTTCTCAATCCCATGATGCCAAGGCCAGGCTCATCCCTGGGATGAGGTAGTGAGTTTCTTTGCAGAGTTGACAGAGAGAGGCCACATACAAGCAACAAAAGAGGTTCTCTGGGGTGACTCTTATGCATTAATTATAATTACACTCAGCCTCTCCTTTGCAGGAAGAAGCTTCATAAGGGCAAACCCCAAGATGGAGGGCTCAGCCTTCTACATTGGTTGTCCTCAACAATTCTTTTATTTTTTTTTTAATCTTCATTTTATTGAGATATATTCACATACCACGCAGTCATACAAAACAAATCGTACTTTCGATTGTTTACAGTTCCATTACATAGTGGTACATTCATCACCCAAATCAATCCCTGACACCTACATTAGCACACACACAAAAATAACAAGAATAATAATTAGAGTGAAAAAGAGCAATTGAAGTAAAAAAGAACACTGGGTACCTTTGTCTGTTTGTTACCTTCCCCTATTTTTCTACTCATCCAACCATAAACTAGACAAAGTGGAGTGTGGTCCTTATGGCTTTCCCAATCCCATTGTCACCCCTCATAAGCTACATTTTTATACAACTGTCTTTGAGATTCATGGGTTCTGGGTTGTAGTTTGATAGTTTCACGTATCCACCACCAGCTACCCCAATTTTTTAGAACCTAAAAAGGGTTGTCTAAAGTGTGCATAAGAGTGCCCACCAGAGTGACCTCTCGGCTCCTTTTGGATTCTCTCTGCCACTGAAGCTTATTTCATTTCCTTTCACATCCCCCTTTTGGTCAAGAAGATGTTCTCCGTCCCACGATGCCAGGTCTACATTCCTCCCCGGGAGTCATATTCCACGTTGCCAGGGAGATTCACTCCCCTGGGTGTCTGATCCCACGTAGGGGGGAGGGCAGTGATTTCACCTTTCAAGTTGGCTTAGCTAGAGAGAGAGGGCCACATATGAGCAACAAAGAGGCATTTGAGAGGAGGCTCTTAGGCACAACCATAGGGAGGCCTAGCCTCTCCTTTGCAGCAACCGTCTTCCCAAGGGTAAAACCTGTGGTACAGGGCTCAACCCATCAAACCACCAGTCCCCTATGTCTGTGGTCATGTTAGCAACCATGGAGGTGGGGTAGGCGAATACCCCTGCATTCTCCACAGGCTCCTCAAGGGGGCACTACATCTTTTTTTTTTCCTTGTTTTTCTTTTTTCTTTTTTTTTTTTTTAACTTTCCCTTCTTTTTTAAATCAACTGTATGAAAAAAAAGTTAAAAACAAAACAAACATACAATAAAAGAACATTTCAAAGAGACCATAACAAGGGAGTAAGAAAAAGACAACTAACCTAAGATAACTGCTTAACTTCCAACATGTTCCTACTTTACCCCAAGAAAGTTACCTAATATAGCAACATTTCTGTGAACTTGCTCCTACTATATCCATCAGAAATTAACAGACCATAGTCATTCCTGGGCATCCCCAGAACATTAAATAGCTTATCTGTTCTTCTTGGATTATTGTTCCCCCTTCCTTAATTGCTCTCTATTGCTAGTTCCCCTACATTCTACATTATAAGCCATTTGTTTTACATTTTTCAAAGTTCACATTAGTGGTAGCATATAATATTTCTCTTTTTGTGCCTGGCTTATTTCGCTCAGAATTATGTCTTCAAGGTTCATCCATGTTGTCATATGTTTCACGAGATCGTTCCTTCTTACTGCCGCATAATATTCCATCGTGTGTATATACCACATTTTATTTATCCACTCATCTGTTGAAGGACATTTGGGTTGTTTCCATCTCTTGGCAATTGTGAATAATGCTGCTATGAACATTGGCGTGCAGATATCTGTTCGTGTCACTGCTTTCGATCTTCCGGGTATATACTGAGAAGTGCAATCGCTGGATCGAATGGTAACTCTATATCTAGTTTTCTAAGGAACTGCCAGACTGACTTCCAGAGTGGCTGAACCATTATACAGTCCCACCAACAGTGAATAAGTGTTCCAATTTCTCCATATCCCTTCCAGCATTTGTAGTTTCCTGTTTGTTTAATGGCAGCCATTCTAACCGGTGTTAGATGGTATCTCATTGTGGTCTTAATTTGCATCTCTCTAATAGCTAGTGAAGCTGAACATTTTTTCATGTGTTTCTTGGCCATTTGTATTTCCTTGTCAGAGAACTGGCTTTTCATATATTTTGCCCATTTTATAATTGGGCTGACTGTACTATTGTTATTGAGTTGTAGGATTTCTTTATATATGCAAGATATCAGTCTTTTGTCAGATACATGGTTTCCAAAAATTTTTTCCTATTGAGTTGGCTGCCTCTTTACCTTTTTGAGAAATTCCTTTGAGGTGCAGAAACTTCTAAGCTTGAGGAGTTCCCATTTATCTATTTTCTCTTTTGTTGCTTGTGCTTTGGGTGTAAAGTCTAGGAAGTGGCCGCCTAATACAAGGTCTTGAAGATGTTTTCCTACATTATCTTCTAGGAGTTTTATGGTACTTTCTTTTATATTGAGATCTTTGGTCCATTTTGAGTTAATTTTTGTGTAGGGTGTGAGGTAGGGGTCCTCTTTCATTCTTTTGGATATGGATATCCAACTCTCCCAGCCCCATTTGTTGAAAAGACCATTATGACTCAGTTCAGTGACTTTGGGGGCCTTAGCAAAGATCAGTCGGCCATAGATCTGAGGGTCTATCTCTGAATTCTCAATTCGATTCCATTGATCCATATGTCTATCTTTGTGCCAGTACCATGCTGTTTTGGCAACTGTGGCTTTATAATAAGCTTCAAAGTCAGGGAGTGTAAGTCCTCCCACTTCGTTTTTCTTTTTTACAGTGTCTTTAGCAATTCGAGGCATCTTCCCTTTCCAAATAAATTTGATAACTAGCTTTTCCAAGTCTGCAAAGTAGGTTGTTGGAATTTTGATTGGGATTGCATTGAAACTGTAGATGAGTTTGGGTAGAATTGACATCTTAATGACATTTATTCTTCCTATCCATGAACATGGAATATTTTTCCATCTTTTAAGGTCCCCTTCTATTTCTTTTAGTAGAGTTATGTAGTTTTCTTTGTATAGGTCTTTTACATCTTTGGTTAAGTTTATTCCTAGGTACTTGATTTTTTTAGTTGCTATTGAAAATGGTATCTTTTTCTTGAGTGTCTCTTCAGTTTGTTCATTTCTAGCATATAGAAACATTACTGACTTATGTGCATTAACCTTGTATCCCGCTACTTTGCTAAATTTGTTTATTAGCTCTAGTAGCTGTATCGTCGATTTCTCAGGGTTTTCTAGATATAAGATCATATCATCTGCAAACAATGACAGTTTTACTTCTTCTTTTCCAATTTGGATGCCTTTTATTTCTTTGTCTTGCCGGATTGCCCTGGCTAGCACTTCCAGCACAATGTTGAATAACAATAGTGACAGCGGGCATCCTTGTCTTGTTCCTGATCTTAGAGGGAAGGCTTTCAGTCTCTCACCATTGAATACTATGCTGGCTGTAGGTTTTTCATATATGCTCTTTATCATGTTGAGGAAGTTTCCTTCAATTCCTACCTTTCGAAGTACTTTTATCAAAAACGGATGTTGGATTTTGTCAAATGCTTTTTCAGCATCTATTGAGATGATCAATTGATTTTTCCCTTTTGACTTGTTAATGTGTTGTAATACATTGATTGATTTTCTTATGTTGAACCACCCTTGCATGCCTGGAATAAACCCCACTTGGTCATGGTGCATGATTTTTTTAATGTGTCTTTGGATTCGATTTGCAAGTATTTTGTTGAGGATTTTTGCATCTATATTCATTAGGGAGATTGGCCGGTAGTTTTCCTTTTTTGTAGCATCTTTGCCTGGTTTTGGTATTAGATTGATGTTAGCTTTATAAAATGAGTTAGGTAGTGTTCCATTTTCTTCAATGTTTTGAAAGAGTTTGAGTAAGATTGGTGTCAGTTGTTTCTGGAAAGTTGGGTAGAATTCCCCTGTGAAGCCATCTGGCCCTGGGCATTTATTTGTGGGAAGATTTTTGATGACCGATTGGATCTCTTTGCTTGTGATGGGTTGGTTGAGGTCTTCTATTTCTTCTCTGGTCAGTCTAGGTTGTTCATATGTTTCCAGGAAATTGTCCATTTCCTCTACATTATCCAGTTTGTTGCCATACAGTTGTTCATAATATCCTCTTATAATTTTTTTAATTTCTTCAGGATCTGCAGTTATGTCACCTTTTTCATTCATTATTTTGTTTATATGGGTCTTCTCTCTTTTTGATTTTGTCAGTCTAGCTAGGGGCTTTTCAATCTTGTTGATCTTCTCAAAGAACCAACTTTTGGAGATATTTATCCTCTCTATTGTTTTTTTGTTCTCTATGTCATTTATTTCTGCTTTAATCCTTGTTATTTCTTTTCTTGTACTTGGTTTAGGATTGGTTTGCTGTTCATTTTCTAGCTTCTTCAGTTGATCCATTAGTTCTTTGATTTTGGCTCTTTCTTCCTTTTTAATATATGTGTTTAGTGCTATAAATTTCCCCCTCAGCACTGCTTTTGCTGCATCCCATAGGTTTTGGTATGTTGTGTTCTCATTTTCATTCGTCTCTATATATTTAGCAATTTCTCTTGCTATTTCTTCTTTAACCCACTGATTGTTTAGGAGTGTGTTGTTTAACCTCCAGGTATTTGTGAATTTTCTAAGTCTCTGATGGTTATTGACTTCTAATTGTATTCCATTGTGGTCAGAGAATGTGCTTTGAATAATTTCAATCTTTTTAAATTTGTTGAGGCTTGTTTTATGTCCCAGCATATGATCTACTCTGGAGAAAGTTCCATGAGCACTAGAAAAGTATGTGTATCCTGGTGATTTGGGATGTAATGTCCTGTATATGTCTATTAAATCTAATTCATTTATCAGATTGTTTAGGTTTTCAATTTCCTTATTGGTCTTCTGTCTGGTTGATCTATGTATAGGAGAGAGTGATGTGTTGAAGTCTCCCACAATTATTGTGGAAACATCAATTGCTTCCTTTAGTTTTGCCAGTGTTTCTCTCATGTATTTTGTGGCACCTTGATTGGGTGCATAGACATTTTTTTTTTAATCTTCATTTTATTGAGATATATTCACATACCACGCAGTCATACAAAACAAATCGTACTTTCGATTGTTTACAGTTCCATTACATAGTGGTACATTCATCACCTAAATCAATCCCTGACACCTTCATTAGCACACACACAAAAATAACAAGAATAATAATTAGAGTGAAAAAGAGCAATTGAAGTAAAAAAGAACACTGGGTACCTTTGTCTGTTTGTTTCCTTCCCCTATTTTTCTACTCATCCATCCATAAACTAGACAAAGTGGAGTGTGGTCCTTATGGCTTTCCCAATCCCATTGTCACCCCTCATAAGCTACATTTTTATACAACTGTCTTCGAGATTCATGGGTTCTGGGTTGTAGTTTGATAGTTTCAGGTATCCACCACCAGCTACCCCAATTCTTTAGAACCTAAAAAGGGTTGTCTAAAGTGTGCATAAGAGTGCCTACCAGAGTGACCTCTCGGCTCCTTTTGGAATCTCTCTGCCACTGAAGCTTATTTCATTTCCTTTCACATCCCCCTTTTGGTCAAGAAGATGTTCTCCGTCCCACGATGCCAGGTCTACATTCCTCCCCGGGAGTCATATTCCACGTTGGGTGCATAGACATTTACGATTGTTATTTCTTCTTGTTGAATTGCCCCTTTTATTAGTATGTAGTGGCCTTCTTTGTCTCTCAAAACATCCCTGCGTTTAAAGTCTATTTTATCTGAGATTAATATTGCTACACCTGCTTTCTTTTGGCTGTAGCTTGCATGAAATATTTTTTTCCATCCTTTCACTTTCAGTTTCTTTGTGTCCCTGTGTCTAAGATGAGTCTCTTGTATGCAACATATTGATGGTTCATTTTTTTTGATCCATTCAGCGAATCTGTATCTTTTAATTGGGGAGTTTAATCCATTTACATTCAACGTTATAACCGTGAAGGCATCTCTTCAATCAGCCATCTTATCCTTTGGTTTATTTTTGTCATATTTTTCCCCTCTCTCCATTAATATCCTTTATTGTACCCATACCGAATCTCTTTAGTACTGAACCTTTCTCCAAGGCTCTCTGTCCTTTCTTTGTTTCTCTGTCTGTAGGGCTCCCTTTAGTATCTCCAGTAGGGCAGGTCTCTTGTTAGCAAATTCTCTCAGCATTTGTTTGTCTGTGAAAAATTTAAGCTCTCCCTCAAATTTGAAGGAGAGCTTTGCTGGATAAAATATTCTTGACTGGAAATTTTTCTCACTCAGAATTTTAAATATATCGTGCCACTGCCTTCTCACCTCCATGGTGGCTGCTGAGTAGTCACTACTTAGTCTTATGCTGTTTCCTTTGTATGTGGTGAATTGCTTTTCTCTTGCTGCTTTCAGAACTTGCTCCTTCTCTTCTGTGTTTGACAGTGTGATCAGAATATGTCTCGGAGTGGGTTTATTTGGATTTATTCTATTTGGAGTTCGCTGAGCATTTATGATTTGTGTATTTATGTTGTTTAGAAGATTTGGGAAGTTTTCCCCAACAATTTCTTTGAATACTCTTCCTAGACCTTTACCCTTTTCTTCCCCTTCTGGGACACCAATGAGTCTTATATTGAGACGTTTCATAATATCTATCATATCCCTGAGGTCCATTTAGATTTTTTCAATTTTTTCCCCATTCTTTCTTTTATGCTTTCATTTTCCATTCTGTTATCTTCCAGGTCACTGATTCATTGTTCAACTTCCTCTAGTCTTGTACTATGAGTGTCCAGAATCTTTTTAATTTCGTCAACAGTTTCTTTAATTTCCATAAGATCATTCATTTTTTTTATTTAGTCTTGCAATGTCTTCTTTATGCTCTTCTAGGGTCTTCTTGATATCCTTTGTATCCCATACTATGGTCTCATTGTTCATCCTTAGTTCTTTGAGTAGCTGCTCTAGGTGCTGTGTCTCTTCTGGTATTTTGATTTGGGTGCTTGGGCTTGGGTTATCCATATCGTCTGGTTTTTTCATATGCTTTATAATTTCCTGTTGTTTTTGGCCTCTTGGCATTTGCTGAACTTGATAGGGTTCTTTTAGGATTTGTAGACCAATTGAAGTCTTTATCTCTAATTTATCAGATCTACAGCTTTGTGGAGTACACTTTCTCTAACTAACCAGCAGTTGGCGTCCACTAGCCACCTGTTCTCCACAAGCCAGTTCTCCCCTGCTGTGCCTTTGTGGTGAGTGGGGGAGTGAGTCTTGTGGGGTCCAATTGGTGTACCAAGCTTGCGTGTGTAGTTGGTGTTGCCTGCCCTGTATATGGGGTGTGTTTCTGGGCAGTCAGGGAGGGGGGTTGGCTCTAACAATCAAATCTCCCTGGTGATCCTAGAGTTTTAAAGCTGCTGCAATAGTCTAATCCTTCAGTTCAGTCCTGCCACAGTTTGTCTCTGCCACTGACCCACAAGTCCTTGGTATTGGCGTATGGCTCCTGAGACTTGCAAGTGGGCCCCTCTTCCAGGCTGTGCACCCCGGGTCCTCTGTTGAGGGATGACTGTGCTATGTCACAGGTGAGTGCCGTCCCCCCAGGGCAGTTCTGGGCTGCTGGGCTGTGTAGGGAGGCTCCCAGTCTGCTGAAATGATGGCTGAATGTGGCTTTGTTAATTCACACTGCTCCACCTTCCCAACTCTGGGACAATTGTCTGAGGTTGCAAGGAAGGCTAATGTCCACGCCCAATTTTGTGGTGTGTGCCTGTTATTTGAAGTGCTTCCGTCACACTGGGTTGTCTGGGGCAGCTCTGGGCTATGGGGCTGGCGATGGGCAGGAGTGTTTCCTGTCCACCAGGATGATGGCTGTGAGCGGACACCCCCCTTTGCTTGGGAAGTTGTGTTTAGTGAATTTTCTCAGCCACTGGATTATTGCCTTTTGTCTCAGAGCTCTCTTAGTTCTGCTCTTGTCTTGACCTGCCCAAATTGCAAGTCTTTGAAGCTTTCTGTATTGGGCTTCTTAGATTAATTGTTTTAGAAAAAGAAAAAAGGATTAAAAAAAAAGGGCCCTCCTCAGAGATCTAATGAGCTATTGAAATGCTATGAGACAAAGCAATTAGGGCCATTAAGGAAAGGTCCACAGGGCAGAGAGATCAGCTTTTCTTCGGGATTTGCATATGTGCCTCAGGGCCTGAGCTCTGCCCTTCCCCTCTCTATGTTCACCAGAACTCCAAAAATCCTCCACTTTTATTTTGGAGTTTTTTGTGTTGTTTTTGTTTTTTTTTCTATACCTGTCTCCTCTCTGCTGGGCTGGCTGCTCTCAGATTCTCTGGTGTCTGGTCTCAGTCTATCTATGGTTGGAGTTTGGATCAGTAGAATGATTTTCCGATAAGGGCTGCCACTGCAGTTCTCCCTTCTCCTTGCTGGAGCTGACAGCCCCTCCTCCCACGGGACTGAGCCTGGCAGGGAGGGGTGCGGGTCCCCTGGCCACAAAAACTTACAGATTTCACTGATCTCAGCAGTTCCACATTTTCATGAGTGTTGTATGAAGTATGCCCAAAGTCCGATTGCTCTGTGGTGTCCAGTCCATGCAGTTCCTGGCTTTCTACCTACTTTCCTGGAGTAGTAACTAAAACATACAGCTCACCAGTCCGCCATCTTGCCCCGCCTCTTTCAGAATTTACATCTTAATGATATTTAGTCTTTCAATCCATGAACACAGAATGTCCTTCCATTTCTTTAGGTCTTCTTTTATTTCTTTCAGCAATGTTTTGTAGTTTCCTGTGTACCAGACCTTAGCTTTGGTTAAATTAATTCTTAGATATTTGATTCTTTTACTTGCTATTGTAAATGGATTTTTTTCTCGATTTCCTCCTCAGATTGCTCATTACTAGTGTATAGAAACACTACTGAATTTTGTTTGTTGATCATCTACCCTGCCACTTTCCTGAATTCATTTATTAGTTCTAGTAGCTGTTGTGGGACTTTCTATATAGAGGATCATGTCATATGCAAATAGTGAAAATTTTACTTCTTCCTTTCTGATTTGGATACATTTTTTCTTGTTTAACTGCTTGGGCTATGACTTCCAGTATAATGTTGAATATCAGTGGTGACAGTGGGCATCCTTGTCTTATTCCAGATCTTAGGGGGAAGGCTTTCAGTCTTTCACCAATGAGTATGGTGTTAGCTGTGGGTTTTTTATATATGCCATTTATCATGTTGAGGAAGTTTCCTTCTATTCCTACTTTTCAAAGTGTTTTTATCAAGAAAGGATGCTGAATTTTCTGAAGAGCATTTTTGGCATCAATTGAGATGATCTTGTGGTTTTATCCCTTCCTTTTGTTGATGTGATGCATTACAATAATTGATTTTCTTGCTAAACTACTCTTGCATATCTGGGATAAAACCCACTTGATCATGGAGTATAATTCTTTTAATGTGCTGTTGGATTCAAATTAGTAATATTTTTGTTGAAGATTTTTGCATTTATATTCATACAAGAAATTGATCTGTAATTTTCTTTTCTTGTATTATCTTTATTTGGCTTTCTTAATAGGGTGATAGCCTCATAGAATGAGTTATGTAGGGTTCCGTCTTCTTCAATTTTTTTGGACGTGTTTGAGAAGGATTGCAACTAATTCTTCTTTGAATGACTGGTAGAATTCACCTGTGAAGGCATCTGGTCCTAACCTTTTCACTGTTTGGAGGTTTTTGATGATTGATTCAATCTCTTTGCCTACAATTGGTCTCTTGAGATCTTCTATTTCTCCTAGAGTCAGTATAGGTTGTTTGTGTGTTTCCAGGAATTTGTCCATTTCAGTTAGGTTGTCTAATTTGTTGGCATGCAGCCAGGAATTTGTCCATTTCAATTAGGTTATCTAATTTGTTGGCATGTGGTTGTTCATAGTATCCACTTATGCTCCTTTTTATTTCTGTGGGTTCAGTGGTAATGTCCCCCTCTCATTTCTGATTTTATTTATTTGGATCTTTCTGTGTTTTTTTTTTTTTTCCTCTGTCAGTCTAGCTATGGGTTTGTCAATTTTATTGATATTTTCAAAGAACTAACTTTTGGTTTTGTTAATTCTCTCTGTTGGTTTTTTTTTTTAATTCTCAATTTCATTTATTTCTGCTCTAATCTTTGTTATTTCTTTCCTTCTGCTTGCTTTGGGATTAATTTGCTGTTCTTTTGCTAGTTCCTCCAGGTGTGCAGTTAGGTATTTGATTTTACTCTTTTTATAAAAAATATAAGTATTTAGGGCTATAAATTTCCCTCTCAGCACTGCCTTTGCTGCATCCCTTAAGTTTTGATATGTTGTGTGTCTCATTTTCATTCATCTCAAGATATTTATTAATTTCCTTTGCAATTTTTTCTTTGACCCACTGAATGTTTAAAGATGGGGTTTTTAAACTTCCTTGTATTTGTGGAAGTTCGAGTTCTTGGCCTGTTATTGATTTCCAGCTTCATTCCAAAATGGTCAGAGGAGACACTTTGTATGACTTCAACCTTTTTAAATTTTTGAGACTTGTTTTGTGATCTAATATGTGGTCTGCCCTGGAGAATCATCCATGAGAACTTGAAAAGAATGTGTATCCTGATGCTTAGAGTTGCAATGTTCTGCATATGTCTTTTAGGTCTAGTTCATTTATCTTATTATTCAGGTTCTCTGTTTTCTTATTGACCTTCCATCTGGATGTTCTATCTATTGATGAGAGTGGTGTACTGAAGTCTCCAAAATTGTTGTAGAACTGTCTGTTTCTCCCTTCAGTTTTGCCAGCGTGTGCCTCATGTATTTTGGGGCACCATGGTTAAGTCACGAATATTTCTTCATGGTTGATTGCCCCTTTTATTAATATGTAGTTCCTTCTTTGACTCTTTTAACAACTTTGGTCTTAAAGTCTATTTTGTCTGATATTAGGATAGCCACACCAGCTTTTTTTCTTACTGTTTGCATAGAATATCTTTTTCCATCTGTGCCAATTTGAATGTAATATGTCCCCCAAAATGCCATTACCTTTGATGCAATCTTGTATGGGCACACAGATTAGTGTTGATTAGATTGTAATTCCTTGAGTGTTTCCATGGAGATGTGACCCACCCAACTGTAGATGATAACTCTGATGAGATAATTTCCATGGAGGTGTGGCCCTGCCCATTCAGCATGGGCCTTGATTAGTTTACTAGAGCACTATATAAGTTCAGACAGGAGCAAGCTTGTTACTGCCAAGAGGGGACACTTTGAAGAATGCACAAGAACCAAGGGATGTCTTGGGAGAAAGCCATTTTGAAACCATAACTCTGGAACAGATGCTAGCCATGTGTCTTCCCAGCTAACTGAGGTTTTCCAGACACCATTGGCCATCCTTCAGTGAAGGTACCTGATTGTTGATGCATTACCTTGGACACTTTATGGCCTTAAGACTGTAACTGTGTAAGCAAATAAACCCCCTTTTATAAAAGCCAGTCCATTTCTGGTACTTTGCATCCTGGCAGCTTTAGCAAACCAAATCCCATCCTTTCACTTTCAACCTATTTGTGTATTTGGGTCTAAGGCAACTCTCTTGTGACCATACAGTGGGTCATACTTTTTATCCATTCTGCCAAACTGTGTCTTATGATTGGGGTGTTTAATCCATTAACATTCAGTGCTATTACTCTAAAGGCAGTGTTTGCTTCAACCATTTTGTTGTTTTTTATTTGTCATATCTTTTTTATCTCTCTTTTCCTTTATTACAATGTCCTTTTCTGTATAGTTGATCTTTTGTGATGTATCTGACTGATCCATTTCTCCTTTCTGCTTCTGTATATTAAAAAAAAAAAAGAACACTTTCTTTGTGGTTACCCTGGAGTTTATATTACACAACCTACATCTATAACCCACTAATTTGAAAAGACACCAATTTAGCATCAATAGCATACATGTTCTTTGCTCCAATTATCCCTCTGTTTCCCTCTCCTTACATTGTTTTTGTCCCACTTTACCATTTTGTATTTTACATGTCCATCATCAGGAAATATGCCTTTATCTTGTTCAATTGTATTCTGACTCTGTAGGCATTAAAGAGTAGAGTTGTATATTGAGGATACAGTACTATTGGGTTTTGCATTTACCCTTTTAGTTATCCTTACTGATGATCTTCATTTCTTCACCTTACTCCAAGCCATTCTCTCCTGTCTTTTCCTTTCAATATGCAGAGCTCCCTTAAGTAATTCTTGTTGGGCAAGTCTTTTGCTGACAAACTTTTGCAGTTTCAATTTATCTGGGAATATTTTAAACTCTTTCACTTTTGAAAGACAGTTTTGCTGAATAAAGAATTTTTGGCTGGCAGTTTTTCTCTTTCAGTACCTTAAATATATCATACTACTGTCTTCTCATCTCCATCATTTCTGATGAAAAATTGTTACTTAGTCTTATTAGGGATCTCTTGTATGTGATGAAATCACTCTTGCTGCTTTCAGGCTTCTCTCTTTATCTTTGGCATTTGACATTCTGATTAGTATGTGTCTCAGAGTAGGTCTATTAGGATTTATTCTGTTTGGACTACATTGTGCTTTTTGGATATGTACATTTGTGTCTTTCGTAAGAGTTGGGAAATTTTCAGCCAATAATTCCTCAGACATTCTTTCCACACCTTTTCCCTTCTCTCCTCCTCTGGGACACCCATGATGTGTATATTTGTGCACTTTGTGCTGTCACTCAAATCCCTGATCACTGCTCATTTTTTTCTATTTTTTCTCTATATTTTCTTCTGACTGTACTATTTCTATTGCCCTTCTAGTTTACTGATTTTTCTACCCATTAAAATCTACTGTTGTGTGCCTGTTGTGTATTTTTAATCCCTATTATTGTGCCTTTCATTCCCATAATTTGTTACATTTCTTCTTATACTTTCAATTTTTTCTTTATGCTCACTCATTGTCTTCATAATATCCTTATCTCTTAATCCATATTTTCCTTCATCCCCTTGAATTGACTTAGGAGATTTGTTTGAACTTCTTTGATTAGTTTTTCCAAATTCTGCATCTCCTCTGAAGTTTTATCTTATTCCCCTGACTGGGTCATATCTTCCTGTTTCTTAGGATGGCTTGTAATTTTTTGCTGGTGTCTCGGCATCTGATTATCTTGATGCGTTAACTCTGAAGGCATGTTTTCCCCTCTTGTATAGGATTTTATTGTTGATCAGCTTTGTGCTAAGGCTCTTTTTGACACTAGTTTTAGACATTTGGAATACACTTATTCTAGACCTTTAGAATAGCCTGGATTTAACTGTTCAGATTTTGTCAGCTCTTCTTTTTCTGAGTTTTGCCCTGGTTATGCAGTCCAATTTTAAGATTGTGCTTTTTGTGAAATTGTTTCACCTCCAGGAGAAAGCTTCCTTTTCTCTGTTTCTTCCCTTGGAATCTTGATCTGTTCTGTTTGCTTTAGTGCAGAAATTCCCCCCAGCTCCTACGATTTTTAAAAATTCTCTCCCTCACCCAGTGCCCCCTTTTCCTTACACTTTTCAGTTCTGGAACCCATAACATCTTACAGAAGTTCTGTTTAGCCCCCCTCCCCTTTATCTGTGAGGCATTTCTTCCTCCAGTTTCTTCCCCATTAGGGTATAATACCCTGGGGACCCAGATGGGGGTCAATCCACAAAGGTGGGCTACTCCAGAAAAATCCATTTTGTGTTTATGTGGCCTAGCTAACAGAAACTGGATTGAGTGGACCTCTTGCCAACAGTGCTGCCATGATCTCTCTCTTCCCTCCTAGGTTGCAGCACAACTTAGAGGTTTGTGTTCTTCCTGAGTCTCTCTGGACTTGGGTCTCTGTACCTGGATATGCAGAGGGTTTTAACTTGCTGCTGTGATTGCCTCCATAGTGGGAGGAACCAGGCTGCTGCCTCTTGGTGACTCCCAAGCTGCACGGGACTGAGTGAAGGAGGGATACACAGGCTGGTGTGTCTGGGATGGAAATTTTCCTACTTGATATTTTCCTTTTTCTTCAATTCAGCATTTGTGAGATCCTCCAGTCTCTATCATCTTCCAGAGTTCTAAGCAAGTGTATTTGTCCTTTTATTGGTGGATACTTTGGGAAGATTTTTTAAAGGGATGTCTTATGTTGCCATGTTGATGACATCAATTCAAGATTCTCCGTCTTTCAACAATATTATTATAATTAATCTTGGTGTAGAGCTCTTTAGTTTATCCTACTTGTCCACTGAGCATGTTGGATGCCCATATTCATATCTTTCATCAAATTTGGGGAGTTTTTGCTATTATTTTTCCAAATAGCCTCATTCTCTCTGTTTTCCTTCTGGGACTCCCATAATGTGAGTTTTTTTTTTATAATTGATGATGTACCACAGGTCTCTTAAGCTCTATTGACATTTTTAAAATTTTTTTTCTGTCTGTTCTGTCTGATCTGATCTGCTGTTGAAACCCTTAGTGAATTTTTCATTTTAGCCCTTGTAATTTTCAGCTCCAGAATTTCTGCTTGGTTCCTGTTAATAATTTTTGTCTGCTTATAGATATTCTCTATTTGTGGAGACATTGTTTTCCTGTTTTTCTCTAGTTCTTTGTCCATTGTTTTCTTTACCCCTTTGAGCATATTCTATATAGTTGACTTAAAGTCTTTATTACTATACAAGTCTAATATGTGGCCTTCCTCAGGGATGGTTTCTGTCAGTTTCTCTTTTTTCTGTGAGTGGGCCACACTTCTGTTTTTCTTTGTATGCCTTATAATTTTTTGGTTGAAAACTGGAATTATAAAATATTATAATGTGGTAAGTTTGAAAGTTAATTCACCTCCTTCTCCAGAGTTTGGTATTATTGCTTGTTGAGGGCTTTGGTCATGTATTTGTTTAGTGACTTTCCCAAAATAGTTTTGTCATGTGTGGTCAGTGAAGCATCTGGTCCATTATCTCAGCAGTGAGACAGTGACCTGACAGATTTCCTTAAATACCTGATGTCCAAACAAACAAACAAAAAACTCTCTGGTTTTTGCAAATCTGCTCTGAGCTAAGGTATTCCTTCAATACTTACCCAGGCTACCTAAAACTCTGCCTTAGCTTTCAAACCCTGCTTGTGTTAAGCTCAACAATTGGCAAGAGGTACAAATTTAAGGTACTGTCTGATCTTTTCTGAGCAGGTGTCAGGTCCTGGGCATGTGTGTTGCACTGTTTTTCAAATATGCAGTAGCCCTTTAAAACCCTTATTTCCCCAA
The DNA here is from genome assembly GCF_015220235.1 of Choloepus didactylus. Classification (NCBI taxonomy): domain Eukaryota; kingdom Metazoa; phylum Chordata; class Mammalia; order Pilosa; family Megalonychidae; genus Choloepus; species Choloepus didactylus. The sequence continues at coordinate 5,239,082 of NW_023637579.1, forward strand.
GGATTCTCTTCTTCAGTCTCTTTTTTACAGATTTTAGGTCCATCTGCTTCTTGCCACCCAGGTGTGTTTCTTGGCTCAACTGGCCTAGATTAATATACCTTTAAATGCCCCCAACAGATGCCACCTGGGCCTTTGCTTGAATTGAGGAAGGCAAAACAAAGCAAAACTTGTATACCATTTGTGCCAGTTTGGATACATTATGTCCCCCAAGAAAAAGCCATGATCTTTTAATCCAATCTTGTGGGATATTGGGATTAGGTTGATTCCACACCCAACTGTGAGTGACACCTTTGGTTAGGGTGTGACCTATGATTGAATGTTTCCATGGAGGTGTGGCCACACCCATTCAGCATGGGCATTGATTAGTTCACTGGAGTCTTATAAAGGGGCTCACCAGCAGAAGGACCTCAGGGCTACAGCTGAGATAGGCATTTTGAAGACAGCTGTTGTAGCTGACACTGACATTTTGGAGAACACCATTTTTGAAATGCAACCTGGGAACAAGCAGACACCAGCCACATGCCTTCCCAGCTAACAGAGGTTTTCCGGACACCATTGGCCATCCTCCAGTGAAGGTACCCAATTGTTGATGCCTTACCTTGGACACTTTATGGCCTTAAAACTGAAACTTTGCAACCAAATAAACCCCCTTTGTAAAAGCCAATCCATTTCTGTTGTTTTGCATAACAGCAGCATTAGCAAACTAGAACACCAGTCCCTCAGGGAATGGCCAGATTGGTCAACACACACAACTACAGTTTTTGGAGGATGAGGTTCATATTGTGTCCCTCAAACTGCATTGCAGCACTGCCATCTCTTAAGAGTAATTACTCTTTTCCTAGATATGTACCCCTACAATCCCATTTCTCATCCAGGAAATCCAAGGCAGCATGTTTCCTAGAGGCCTCTCTGCTTTCCCTGCTCCAGTACCAACATTTTCCTGCCTACTCTCCAGGTAAGTGGAGGCACAACCCTGTCTCATGGCCTCGCAGGTTTTGCCCCATTCCCTTGGGCCAACATGCCTGACTTCAATGAGACCAGAATGAATGAAGCAATGCCTCACAACTACATGCAAATGAATCATTGCAATGCCATGGGAAAGAGCCTGAAGAAATAGCAAAGTGCAGAAAGCAAGGGTTGTTAGCTGTTAACACCTAGGAAGAGGCCAGGGAAGGTTTTCCAGAAATCTTATTTTCTGCCTCTCTTGCCCTGCTGACTAAAACCCACCCTATGCTTCATCAATCCCTCCCCACCATTCCCAAACATAACTCATACTTTCCCACTGTTCTGTTTGCTCTCCCAGCCCAAGACCTCTTGACTCCAGACCTCAACCTCCATGGCTCTGTCTTTAAAGAAACTTTTCCTTCAATTTGTTCCTTGTCTTTCTCTTCCAGTCCTGACCGGCAATGGCTCTGTCTATAAAGATCTCACAAAAATTCTGTTGGCTTTGTGTGAAGCACGCAGGGGTCAAAGCCATCGGACAGTAGGACTTTCCACAAATCCTTTCTGCTTAACTCCTTTTCCAATTTTGGCTTGTACTGAAATGGTGGCTGGGTTCCATGTTTGGTTACATTCTCACGTTGGGCTGTAGCTTCTGGGATTCCACCCCTTGGAAGCCCATAATTTTTGAAGCCATCAGCTTCTGGTTTCTTTGAACCCAAGAGTTCAGTTCCAAGTTTATCTCTCTCTGCTTGCATTTTACTATAAGCTGCAAGAAGCCAGGGTACATTGTCCACATGTATTCTGGAGATCTCCTCAGGTAAGTATCCCAGGTTGTTGCTTTCAAATTCTTTCTCCCGTCTGATACCAGGACTCAATTTTGCCAAATTCTCTGCCACTTTAAAACAAGGGTTGCCTTTCTTCCATTCATCATTTCTGTTCAAGTCCTCGTCAGAAGTATCTTTAGAGTCCGTATTTCCACAAAGAGTCTCTTCAAAGCAGTTTAGGCCTTTTCTGTCAAGCTCCTCACAATTCTTCCAGAATCTTCCCCGTATCCATTTAAAAAGCTGTTCCAACATGTTTGGTGTTTGCAAACGCAGCAGCAAAAGCACCCCACTTCTCTGGTACCAAAATCTATTCTAGTTTGCTAATGCTGCTGGAATGCAAAACACCAGAGATGGATTGGCTTTTACAAAAGGGGTTTATTTGGTTACAAAGTTACAGTCTTTAAGGCCATAAAGTGTCCAAGGTAACTCATCAGCAATCAGGTACCTTCACTGGAGGATGGCCAATGGTGTCCAGAAAACCTCTGTTAGCTGGGAAGGCATGTGGCTGGCATCTGCTCCAAAGTTCTGGTTTCAAAATGGCTTTCTCCCAGGACATTCCTCTCTAGGCTGCAGTTCCTCAAAAATGTCACTCTTAGTTGCTCTTGGGGTATTTGTCCTCTCTCAGCTTCTCTGGAGCAAGAGTCTGCTTTCAACAGCCATCTTCAAACTGTCTCTCATCTGCAGCTCCTGTGCTTTCTTCAAAGTGTCCCTCTTGGCTGTAACAGCTTGCTCCTTCTGTCTGATCTTATATAGTGTGCCAGTAATTTAATTCAGACCCACCCAATGTGCGGGCCAACACCTCCATGGAAATTATCCAATCAGAGTCATCACCCATAGTTGGGTGGGGCACACCTCCATGGAAACACTCAAAGAATTACAATCTAATTAACACTGATAGTCTACCAACACAAGATTACATCACAGATAATGGCATTTAGGGGGACATAATACATTCAAACTGGCACACCCACCCTGAGTCTTTGCTGATGCCATCCCCTCAACCTGTAATCCCATGTCCTCATCCCACTCACTTTGCAAGTTCACCCATCCTTTGAGCCCTGTACTCAGCCCCTCTGCCTCTCCTGAGAGGCTGAGCTCCTTGACAACCCAACAGCACAGGGTAGGGAACCCTGGAATGCTCTCCCCTTTGCTCTGACTTGCACCAACCTCCTGTAAGCACCCTGAGCTCCTGAAGAACAGAAATCAAATTTTTTATTTCTCTGTGGTCTCTGCCGTATTTGACAAAAGTAGGTTTGCCATATGTTTATTGATTTCTTAATACTATAAACTCTAGAATTATGCAACTCTGGAAAGAGTCTCCTTACTCACAGGCCTTGGAGGAGAAATCACCAGCTACCCATGGTGGTGCAAGACTGCCCAACCATGGAAACAAGACTGTGGCAGAAGGATTGAATTCATGGCCCCGGTTTTTTACACCTTCTCCCTGTACCCACATCCTTGAGTGGTGACTTGGCTTTGGCCAATGAGCACAGTAGGCAATGATGAAAACAGAAGCTTGAGAAAGCATTTGAGTGTTTCCACTTTCTCTCTTGAACCCTGAGCACTGCCATGAGAACATGTCCAGGCTAGTCTGCTAGAGGATGGCCATATAAGCCCAGCTGAGATCAGCTGCCCCCCATCTACCAGCTGGAGGAAGATGCATGAGTGTGCCCAGCTGAGGTCAGCCAAAGCAAGCCCAGATCAGCCAAGGCTGCTAGCTGTGGAAGGGCGGCCCAGATACCCATTGTGCCAGTTTGGGTCTGTCAGGTCCCCCAAAAAGCCATGTCCTTTAATGCAATCTTGTGGGGACAGACTTATCAATCTTTTGATTAGGGTAGGCCTTTTTGATTAGGTTGTTTCCCTAGAGATGTGATCCACCCAACTGTGGGTGGGACCATTTGATTAGATCGTTTCCATGGAGGTGTGGACCCCATCCACTCAGGTTGGGTCTTGATTAGTTCACTGGAGTACTTAAGAGAGCTCAAGAGCCAACACAGATGCTGATGCTTGGAGACACTTGGAGATGCAAACAGAAGGATGTTTGGAGATGCTAAGCCAAGAGACGAAGCCCAGAGTTTGCTCTGGAGAAGCTAAGAGGGGTCCCCCAGATGCTTAGAGAGAAACACCCTGGGAGAAAGAAGCAAAGATGCACAGGAGCTGAGAGAGAGGAGTGAAGACAGAAGCCCAGAGACATATTGGAGAAAGTCATTTTGAAATACAACCCAGGAGCAAAGGACCAGCAAACGCCAGCCACATACCTTCCCAGCTGACAGAGGTATTCCAGACGCCATTGGCCTTTCTTCAGTGGAGGTATCCTCTTGTTTCTGCCTTAGTTCAGACACTTTTATGGCCTTAGAACTGTAACTTTGTAACCAAATAACCCCCCTCTATAAAAGCCAATCCATTTCTGGTATTTTGCATAATGGCAGCATTAGCAAACTGGAACACCCATGTTAACTAGAGATAGCAGGAAAATTTGTGGGTAGTGATAATCAATTGTACAGTGGCATGTGGTCTGCAAAACAATCCCGCATTCATCCTAGTTTGAAATCCACAGGCAAATAGTGGAAGGAGCAGAGTAGATGAGTTCACCTGCGTTTTACAGAAGAGAATAATAAGGGACAGGGAGTAAAAATAAGCCTTGTTCATGGTCACTCATCTTGAGTGGCAGTTTACTGGCTTATTCCTGGCCTTAATAGCCATTATAAATGTCTCTGGAGATTATGCCTATGTTCCAGTAATAAAGAAAGATGAGTGAAAACAAAAGGACAGATTCTGTATGGTCTCACTAATATGAACAAACATTAATGAACAAACTTTGGGAGTTAAAAGCTGACAACACAGGCAACCAGGAGATAGAAAGAGGGTAGAGATCAGGCATTTGATGCTGAATGACTACAGAATGTTCAGCAGGATTGATTGTATAGATCCAGAAATAGCATAACAATGTGTGATGGTAGCACAATATTGTAAGTATACCAGACAAAGATATCTGTGAGTAAAGCTGAAAGAGGTGGGATAGGAGAATGTATGACACCAGAGGTAAAGATAGATGATAAAGACTGGGACTGTATAACTTGGCAAAAACTGGTGTGGCCAATGATTTTTGCTAGATGTACAAATATAAAAATGTTTTTGCATGTGGGAGAGCAAATGAATGTCAACCATGTAGAGTGTTGAAAAAGGGATGGTATTTGGGAAAAAACATAATCAAAGCAAACTGGAGCCTATGGTCAACAGTAACATTGTAATATACCTCCATTAAATGTAACAAAGGCAATATGCCAATGTTAAGTGTATATGAGAGGGGGATATAGGGAAGGAATATGGGATTCTTGGTAGTGGTGTTATTTTCTGTCCTTACTATTATATTGTATTGTATGACATTATTTTTCTTTTTATCATCTTTTTTATTATTGCTAAAAAAAGAAACAATTTTTCTTGTAGTAATCAATATGTTCAAGTGCTGATTGTGGTGATAAATGTACAACTTTATGCTGATACCATGAACAAGTGATTGTACACTGTGGATAAATGTATGGTATGTGAAAATAACTATAAAATTGTAGGAAAAAATACACATAGGAGTAAAAATGTTGGAGAAAAGAAGGTGAGAGGGATGTACCTATCTACTGTTGATGAGCAGGTAGAATGGTGTAGCCTTTCTGAGGGTCAGTGTGGTGGTTCCAGAAAAAGTTAAGTGTGTGGGGACCATAAGGTCCTGCAACCCCATTATGGGGGATGTCATTTGAAGATCGGAGAGCAGAGACATGAATGGACATTTGCACACTTGTGCTCATGGAGGCAGCAATCATGATTTGCAATGGATGGAGGTGACCTAAGGATACATAGACTGAGGAACAGAATGGTGAACTGTGGTGTATGCATACAATGGAATATTAACCAACTACGAGAAGAAGTGAAGCTGTGAGACACACAATGAGGTGAATGGATCCTGTACACAGTGTTTGAGTGAAGTACACCAGATATAAAGGCAAACACTATAATGCCTCACCAATATGGACTAACTACAATGTGTAAACTCAGAATTGAATCTTAGAACATAGCCTAACGTGGAAATGATTATTGTAATGGTCCCTAGATTGTAAGCTGTTACAGCAGTCAACTCTATTCCTGGATTGTAATGCCTATCTCTAAACTTTGAGATGCTGATCCCTTAGTGTATAACCTGATTGGTCTCTGGAACAATGCGTATCTCTGAGACACCTGAAACTCAGAGCTAGAGCTCAGCAGATATGAATGTCAGTATTAGTGCATACAGCAACTGTTAAAAAAAAAGCTGAAAAAGAGCTCAGACTTCAATTAGTGGCATGAATGAAACAGATCTGGTTAATACTAGGGCAAACTGGGCCAAACGGTAAAGGTCAAAACTGACTGTGTTTCAAAACTTCAACTTCCATGTGAGACCAAGAGAAGACATGTCAATTTGGTGCAGGATCTATATTTTCTAAACAGTATAACTCTACAGTTGGTTTGTTCAAACACCACAATTCCATGAAACTTTGAATAGGAAGTGAGATACGGTTAGTATAGGTTAGAGTAAGATAGTGACACATCCCAGAGTAATTTGGGCAGAGAATAAAAAATGTATTTGTAGCTCCCCCCTGAGGATCTGGGGGAAGGTGTGGAAGTGTTGGACATCCTCACCTGGACTGGTGTTGATGTTGTCACAAACATTGGGACTGGCAGTTTGATGTGCCAAGCCCTCGATTGTGAGACTTGCCCTTATGAAGCTCGTTACTGCAAGGAGAGGGTAAACTTGCATGTAATGGTGCCTAAGAGTCTCCCCCTGAGTACCTCTTTGTTGCTCAGATGTGACCCTCTCTCTCTCTCTCCCTCTCTCTCTCTCTCTCTCTCTCTCTCTCTCTCTAACTGAGCCACCTTGGCAGGTGAACTCACTGCCCTCCCCCCTACATGGGACCTGACTCCCAGGGAAGTAAATCTCCCTGGCAACACAGGATATGACTCCTGGGGATGAATGTGGACCTGGCATCATGGGACTAAGAGTATCTTCTTGACCAAAAGGGGGATGCAAAATGAGATGAAATAGTTTCAGTGGCTGAGAGATTTCAAATGGGGCCAAGAGGTCACTCTGGTGGACATTCTTATGCACCATATAGATAACACTTCTTAGGTTTTAATGTATTGGAATAGCTAGAAGTAAATACCTGAAACTATCAAACTCCAACCCAGCAGTCTGGACTCCTGAAGACAATTGTATAATAATGTAGATTACAAGGGGTGACAGTGTGATTGTGAAGACCTTGTGGATCACACCCCCTTTATCTAGTGTATGGATGGATGAGTAGAAAAATGGGGACAAAAACTAAATGAAAAATAGGGTGGGATGTGGGGGGGATGGTTTGGGTGTTCTTTTTTACTTTTATTTTTTATTCTTATTCTGATTCTTTCTGATGTAAGGAAAATGTTCAGAAATAGATTGTGGTGATGAATGCCTGACTATATGATGGTACTGTGAACAGTGGATTGTATACCATGGATGATTGTATGGTATCTGAACATATGTCAGTAAAACTGAATTTAATTAAAAAAAAAAAACAAAAAACAAATACCCAAGGGGAAAAAAAAAAACAAAAAGAAAGATGAGTGAACATGGTTTGATGCAAAGAGGAGTTAGCCAGGAATCAGGATACCTGCAGACTAAGGCTAGTTCCATAAACAACTAACACCATGGTGCCTCTGAATGAATTATTTATTTTATGTAGACCTTGTACCCTCATCAGTGAAATTAGGAGGCTCTTCACTGCAGATGACAGAATCCATTTCTTCAGGGGTCATGTCACGTCGGGCATCCTGCTGGAACTTCCCATATATTCTCTCATTTATACAGACAAGGGGGAGCCACTGGGGAGAGATGGAGAAAGATCTGCAAGACTTTCTTTTTGTGCTCATAAGAGCAAATTGTGTGGTGGATGAGACTTGGAAAGAAAGTGAAGCACAATCACCGAGCACGGCAGTTGATTTTTTTAAAGAAACTTTGCTGTCCTCCAAAGTTGTCCCCCTGGGAAGGTGTAACTTTAGCTCTTTTGACAACTCAAATCCACCTTCAGACATTGGAGATTTTATTCTCTTGAGGAGAGTAAAAGCACGTTTCAGTGATCTGTGGGCACTTACTGTGTGTTCTGTCCGCTGTGGGCACCCAGGTGCTGGACTGGCACAAATGCTGCCCTCAGACCCTGGGACAGTCACCCTGACCCAGGGCAGAGGATGCGACAGTGCCTGGAAAGGGCTGTGCTGTCAGAAGCCACGTCTGAGCCCCTCAGGTGACTGTTCCAGATGCAGTCTGTGCTGTGGGGGTGGGAGACGGTCTCCCCAGCATGTTCTGAGTGAAGAGCAGCCATGCCCCTCACTTGCACTGGCAGAAGCAGCACAGGGTGGGCCAACAGCACTGAACACTTCCAGAACACACAGCCCCATGCCCTTCTCTATAATTTAAAAAATTCGAAAGAAAACGTTCCAACCCGTGGGGCAGTCTTCACCTTCTAAAGGAGTGAGCACAAGGTTTGCCAAGTTCGGGGCATATGACCACAGGGACATCCCATCCCTGTGGGGAACTTTCACCGCCAGGGCACTTGTGAGCATGGGGTGGGGTGGGGTGGGGCACCAAGTCTGGGAGCAGGGCTGGGACTTGGGACAGAGTTGCCAACGTGAGGCTGGAGGCTTTCTGCCATCCTGTCCCGGAGTCCCACAGACTGGGGGAGAGAGAACTCAGGCCCACAAATCAGGGCATTTTGAGGGCCAATGATGGGGGGAGGGTGGCAGAAAGGGGGGGATGGCAGTTGTGTGTGTGGGGGTGGGTGATAGGAGTGAGAAGAACAGGGTGCAGGAGAGTGGGAGGGAGAAATGGAGGCTTGCAGGGGGTGGGGGGCTGGCCTGCAGCTGCTCCCATCTGGAATGGGGGGCGGCCATGAAGCCCTAAAGTGCACCCGGGGCGGGGTCTTCAGCTCATTCACCAAGCACTTTTGGATGAAGTCCAGACCTCAAGGATTTTATACTCCAATAGTGGGGGGGGGGGGTATAGGGGGCAGATAAGGATGAAAACCAGTGGGACACGCTCAGTTGGTGGCAGGTGAATCCCCTCAGACAGGATGACTGGGAATGCTTTGTGCCTGCTCCCCGGTTGTCCTGTTCATGTGCGGGGCTCACACGGGCTCTCACGTCCCTTCTTCTCCATCTGTGGAGACTGGCCAAGTGGCAGCATTTGCTGGGAAGAGCCTCTTGGCCTGTTTGGTTCGAGGCTGCAGCCATGGCTTCCCCTGCTCCCCCACAGGGCAGGGATGATGGCACTGGGGTGTCCCCCCTAAGCGTACCTCAGGTATCCTGGGCTGGAGGCAGGCTGTTACCAGTGGGCCACCCAGGCATCCTGCCCGAGAGAGGTCTGCTTTGTTCAACCACAACCTCCACTGTGTGCCCGGTGCTGGTCCTGAGCAGAGCTGAGTGGGGCTTGGTGGTGGCTGGCACGGGTGAAGCTCCCGTAGGATGCGGGGCAGTGTAGGCCCCCTCCTTGCCTCCTCACACCTGCCCCATCTATTGGGGTCAGAATCGAGCACATCCCACACACCGTAAGGGCTGAAGGATCCCTCGCTGTCACCGTATTGTCACGCTTGTGTTTTGTTCGCTTTCCTCCTAGCTCCATCTGATATCACTATTTTCCTCCCAATCTTCTTTTTCCCAACTCCTGATTTTTTTCCTGAGGTGTGATGCATCCTTTAGAACCGGCTTTAAATACTTTTTGGAACAAGGTGCATTACATGCGGTGCATCTGTCTGCATGTTTCTTTGCCTCTTGGCATGTGCCTGTTTGCATCTGCCTCTATGTGATGCATCTGTGTATGTGTGTGGGTCCACATGTGTTTCTGTGTGTGCATGTCTGTGTGTCTGTGTGCATGTCTGTGTGTCTCCAGGTGGATCACAGTGTCTGAGTCTGTATGCATGTGTGTGTGCATGCCTGTGTCTCTGTGTGTGCGTGTCCACATGTATACACACATGCACAGGAATAAATAACTGCTGTGCTATGCAGCTGAGGTTACAGTTAGGTCTAAATTGGTGGAGGATGGAGAAGTTCCAGATGACTTTCCCCAAAGTGGTTTAATAGGCCCTGGTTCTGGGGAAGGAGTTTATGTGCCAAGAACATTGAAAAGACAATAAACATTTCATATATTTACTGAACTTAGGATAAGAAGTCCCCAGAGGATGCTGGTCACCATTGCCCATGGGCTGGGGAGTGTGGACATAGTTTGCCCTCCTGCAGCTTCAACTCACACATTCCCCACCTCTGCAGGTCAGGGGTTTGCTTGAAACCAGCCTTGCTTTCCTTGCATAAATTTCCTCCTTCCTCCCTCTCGCAAAGAACTTCTAATACAGCTCTGGACATGTCACTCCAAGGTCTAATGAAAAACACAGTTATCAACTCTGGAGGGAAAGCAAAGAGGCTTCTTTTGACCCACCTTCTTGGGTCAAGGGTTTTTGCACAGTTATTACTGAAAATGATTGTCAGGACCAATTATTACGTACAGAAATCGGTGTTTAACTTGTCAGCCCATCAACAGGATAAAAATACAATGAAGAAACATTCCCAAGAAGAGGATGTGGATTTCACGCTGACTTAGCAACAGAACAAATGAAACTAGTATTTCTAATGACATATTTGTTACTGTATGTTTAAATTTATTGCATTTATAAAGGTAATCAAAGAGAACAATGAGACTGTTTCTACATGCACAAAAATGTGAAAGTTGAATATGAATGACCGTCTGTTTTATTTTGTTGGTGGTGAGGTAGAGAGAAAATTCAACATTGTGTTTTTTAAGCTCACCTTGCAATATCAAAACACATTTTAATTGAACAGATCCAGAAGCTCGAGAAAAGGAAAACTTTGGTTGCAAAGCTCAATCACAACTGCTTGCATTTTAAATTAGAGACAATAAACCATGTCTCATATAAAGCCACTTAATTCAAACATTTGTGGGCAGTGATGCCCTATCAGGGAACCCATTCCCAGGATCACCTGGGCCAGGTGAGACTGAGGACACCTGCAGGTGGGCTCTCCAGGCCCCACCAGGGTCCCCTCCACTGCTACCAAGCCAAGAAGGTCTCTTCCAAGCGATGGTTGAAACCAGTGCCTGGGAGCAGGTAGTGCCTGAAAAAAACACTTTGTCCCATTACCTTTTAAGCTTGCCCAAGTTCCTACACTGATACAAATGGATATTTTTGTACCCAGGAAACTCAGGGTCAAATGCCCTGTTCAGTCGCCGCTGGTGTTCCCACGCAATTACCCAGTCGGTCTCCTCTTCTGCTAAGCAGTTGGAGTGCTCCCGTTTTTATTTCCATTTTAAACGGTCCCATTCGGGTGTTTTAAGTGACAGCCCAAGCTGTTGCTTAGCTGGCTGTTCATTAGCACTGGCACTTGAGTCTGTCAATCAGGAGGCACGCCTGGGAGCAGACTGGCTCGGGGTTCTCCCCCAGGCAGGGGATGGAGGGGTGGGCGCTGGGCCCACACACCCTGGGAGGGCAGCCTGTCCGGTCGGCGCCCTCCGGAGACCCTGGCCAGGCCGCCCTCACAACCTCCCACTTGGGGACGCTGGGGTGGGGTCCCTGCAGGGTCTCGGTACACTCCTCCCGGGGACGTGGGCGGGTGGGGTGGGGGCTGGGCGTCGGCGCTGTTTACCACCGTGTCCCTCCCTCATGAATGGGACCCTGTTCTCAGCGGGCCACCCAGGGAAACTCCGGGGGTGCGGCTTCGGACACGGAAGGCCGGGATGCCAGGTTAGACAGGGCCCCAGAGCCGGGGCCGTGCCCTGCAGAGGGTAAGGAGCTGCCATCTCCCCGGGGCTCTCCATGCACCCCTGGAGGTTCCCCCCATGCACCCCTGGCGTGGCTGGGTGCCTGAGCATCCCCCTGACTTCCGCTGAACCATCCCAGGTCTTGCTTTCCCTGCCTTCCCCCTGGGGTGTCCCCTCCTTCCCCGCAGAGGCACCCAGGAGGGCGGAGGTGCACCCCCCGTTTCCTGCGTGCCATGAGGCTTGGCCCTCACCTTCGAGCCCAGGGATGGGCTGAGAGAAGATGTAAGGCTGCAGCACCCCTGGGCTCTCCCCAAGCCTTGGGGGCCTCTGGCGGGCAGCTGCGGGCGGCTCTGACGGGACCCCTGTCCCGGGGCGGCCCCACCCCGGGCGCGCGGGCTGGCACGGTCGGCTCCGCGGGGGAGGCAGCGTCCGGTTCCACTACGCACGGCACGGCGGTCTCCTGGAGGCACACAGTGCCTTCTGTCACTGCCCCGGGAGGCTTTAAGGCCACACCATCACCTGGCAACAGGCCGCCGGCCTCCTGGAGCAGGTGCCCACCGCCTACAGCCACCCCGGTGAGAGCAGGGGGGCGCATCCTCCTCCTTCCCACTGGCAGGGGCGCCTGCAGGGTGCACGGCAGGGAGGGGCCGGTGATGTAAAAAATGTTCAGTCCCCGTCCTGTTGCAGATGGGAAACTGAGTTCCTGCGGGGGAGAGCAGCCTGCCGAGGCCACCCACCTGCTGGGGTGGGGGTGGGGGGCGCGCAGGGATCCCCTGCAGCTACTGCCCATCAGCCCTACGGGCGAGGTACTTTTCTTGAAGGCCAAAAAACCTACCTACAGTGTGACATCAACAGGAACACTGCACAGACAACCCTCTGAGTCAACACCGCCGGGGCAGCGCGTCCTCGCTCACAGGGGCGTGCCGTCTCTCCCCAGCTGCATTGCTCCTTTTCCAGGCCTTCCTTGAAAGCAGCCAGAAAATGTTTCCAAATGTTTAAGGACACCGGAGTTAAAGAGGAGAAAAATAAGGTCTTAGCAAACACGTATAATGCACGGAGGGACAGCCCTTTGGCTGCTTTCCACTTTGGGAAAAAGTTAATCTTCCCATAATGGTATTTTAAGCCCATCTCCCATCGGCTGTTTTGTCACGTGGAACTGGTGGGGCCCCCCTGGCTGGGAGGCTCGTTGGAGTCAGGCTGTGCCACTGCAGGTGCCCGGGCGTGGGGGTGGCACAGGCAGAGGCTGCTGTTTGCAACGGGGCCAGAGCTTCCAGATGGATATGGAGGACTGGGGGAAGCGGGAGGGCCCCTCGAGACCTGAGAGGGCAGATGAGGGGCCTGTGGGGAGGCTGGGGGAGTCCAGGAGGGCTCCTGCACTGGGCAGGTGTAGAGAGCGGCAGCACACCACTGCTGAGTGTCTGCGAGAGCAAAGGAAGGTCTAAATCGGAATGTCAGGAGTAAGTGTTTGGATTCCCTCTATTATTTGAGCAATGCAAGTAGGAGGTCTGATCTGGTTTGGTCGCTTTTGGTCAATGCACTGTTTTATTCAGCCACCTCTCAGGCTGGACCATGTGGATTGGCATCTGCTAGGGTTCCTCGCATGCATGGCTTTGAGAAACATGGTTCTGGTTTGTCCAAGGCTACCCTGGTTTTGTCACCCCAAGTCCCACATCTGCGGAACCCCTCCCTGGGATGTGAAAAGTCCAGGTGTTGGCAATTGGATATGAAAGGTTGGGGAAGAAATTTTAAAAAAATCCATATTGTAATTCCGAAAATAGGTGTTGAGAGCGACACATTTTTAGTGTCAGATGGATGCAGAGTAGATGATCAGCTTTGTGTACTCACTGCTGCTGCTCCTTCCCCTGACCACTGATGTGGGGATCACTCCAAGCGGTGCAACTTAAGTGAGCTGTAATGTGAGCACTTACAGTCTGTCTTTTACTTTCCCTGTAGATTAACTGTTGTGCTTTGTATTGAGGTGGAAATAGTTTAATTTTTAACACTGTGCATGTTGTGAACATGTGTAATAGTTTGGAGCCATTGTGCACTCCAGAAAAGGCCATGTTCTTTTAATCCATCCCTGTAGGTGCAGACCTATTGTGGGTGGGACGTTTTGATTAGGTTGTTTCAACTGAGATGTGACCCTGCTCATTCAAGGTGGGTCCTAATCTTTGACTCGAGTATTTTATAACAGGATAAGAGGCAGAGACGTTTGGAGAGAGCTTAGAGAGAAAAATGCCCCAGAGATGCTAAGAGAGAACCCGAAGATGCTCAGAGAGAAAGCTACTGGAATCAGAAACTGAAAGTGACAAAACCCAGAAGCAAAGGACTAGCAGACTCCAGCCATATGCCTAGCTATCTACAGAGGAACCAGGGAGTGAAGGACCAGCAGACACCGGCCATGTACCTAGCTATCTACAGAAGAAACCTAGATGCCAGCAGCCTTTCTTCAGAAACAGTATACTCTTATTGATGCCTTAATTTGGACATTTTCATGGCCTTAGAATTTTAACTTGTAGTTTAATAATAAATTCCCATTGTAAAAGCCAACTCATTTCTGGTATATTGCATTCTTGCAACTTTAGCAAACCGAAACACCATGTTATCTAAGAGTTGTGATCTGTGAAAGATTACAATGCCAACACTGGTATGACGCAGTCATAACCAGAACAGAAGGTTGGATGACTGTTATTTTAATGACCGATGGAAAACTACAGACAAGTGGATTATGGAGGTAAGTGATGAACACAGAGCATCCTGCAAAATATACAGCAAAGAATTTAGGGCTGGGTATATTGGGAAGGGGGTGTGAAAGCACATGTGGAGACTTTATCTTACAAGTCCAAGAAGAGATGGGTAGGCCCTTCCGAATCAACCAAATGTTTTTCATCTCCCAAGAAGACACCAGTATTGGTTAGCTGGAAAACAGTGGCCTCTCAGTTAGTTGGGCATACCACACGGACAGACGTTCCCTGATTGCACTACCAAACTGAGTAAAGTTACATTTCCTCATTCAGAGGTTGCAACAAAAATGCCCTGTGGGCAAACAAAATGGAAATTTTGGTAACGTGTTGGCCCGTTACTTTGTAGAATTGATTCTGTCAGATCCTACTAACATCAAGCTTTCTATAGACATTAAGTGATGCATCAAATCGTGGCAACAAGATGTTCTCCCAGCTCTGAGGTACTCTGACTTGAAAAATGGAGTTTCAAGTCCTCATCTTAATTTCTATGAAGATTTTAACAAAATCTCAGAAAGGAAAAGATTGTTGATATCTTGTCTAAATACAAAGAACACATGGCTCGTGTATTCCATGTATTTGGCAGTCAGTGCAAAGTAAATTTTGGCAAATTCCACTCAGTCTATAAGCTTCTTCTTTAAAAAAAAATATTTTGAAATATTTTCAAACTTACAGGACAGTTAAAAAAATAACAGAAACCCCATGCAGAGAACTGCAGCATCCCCGTATTTCCCCAGATTCCCGGATCCGCCAAAATGTATTAACATTTTGCCACATTTGCTGTATCACGTACCAATCCATCCATCTACGTATCCATCTATCTATCTATTAATCTATTTTCTGAAAACTTGAGTGTAGGTTGCAACCTCATGCTCCGTGAACACTTAATACTGCCATGAACTTTTTCTATTTACTTATGTAACTACCTTAAGTGCAGCTATCAAGTTCAAGAAATTTAACATTCATATAAGCTTACAGTCTATATTCCAAATTTTTCATATGTCCTAGCAGTGTCCTTTTGAGCCTTTTCTCATCCCTTATTACATCCTGTCCAGGAACTTGTATTTCATTTAATTGGCACTGTCTCTTTAGTTGCTCTTTCTTTCTTTACTTTGTAATTGTGGGAACATATATACAATACAAATGTTCCCATCTCAACCACTCCCAAGCATACATTCAGTTGGATTAATCACATTCATAAGATTTTGGTACCCTCATCACCTTCCATTACTAAACAATCCCACCTCCCCAGAAGCCCTTCACCCATTACGCATTAACTCCCCATTCCCTCCTGCTCCCCTGTCCCTGGCAACTTGTACTCTACCTTTTATCTCTTTGAGCTTGCATATTCTCCTGTAATTTCTTTGTAGTTACCATGGGCCTTAAATTTAACATCCAAAATATATAACAATCTTGTTTGCTTTGATACCAACTTAATTTCAATAGTATGCACAAACTGTGTTCCTATACCCTCTGCCCCACACTTCAATATAGTTCTTGTTATGAATTACATGTTTATATGTTATGAGTTCATTAATCATTATTTTTTTGCATTTGCCATTTAGATCCTGTAGGAAGTAAAAAGTGGAGTTACAAAAATATAGTCATACTAGCATTTATATTTACCCTGCTGTTACCCTTCCTAGAGATCTTTATGAGATCTTCATTTGGGTTTGATCTATTGGCTACGGTCCTTTCCTTTCAACCTGCAGAACTCCCTTCAACAATTTCTTGTAGGGTTAGTCCAGTGGTGACAAACTCCCTCAGCTTTTGTTTATCTGGGAATGACTCAGTCTCTCCCTCGGTTTTGAAAAAGTTTTGTCAGATATAGAGTTCTTGGTTGGTAGTTTTTTGCTTTCAGTGCTTTAAATATGTTATCTGGCTGCCTTCTTGCTTCCATGATATCTCATGAAGAATTGGCACTTAAGCTTATGGAGGTTCCCTTGTACGTGGCTTGTTTCTTGTGTGGCTGTCAGAATTCTCTCTCTTTGGCATTTGACAGTTTGATTATAATATGTCACAGTGTGGGTCTATTTGGGTTTATCCTGTTTGGCATTTGTTGAGTGCCTTGGATGTGTATATTCATGTCTTTCATTAAATTTGGAAAGTTTTCCGCCATTATTTCTTTGGACATTCTCTCTTTCTTCTCCCTGACTTCCACAATGCATATATTGGTATATTTGATGGTGTCCCACAGGTTCCTCAGGCTCTGTTCACTTTTTTAAATTATTTCTTTCTTCTGCTCCTCAGATTGGATGATTTCAATGGTCTTATCATCAAGTTCACTGAGTCTTTCTTCTGCCAGCTCCAATCTGCTGTTGAACCCCTCTAGGGAATTTTAATTTCTATTACTGTGGTCTGCAGTTCTATTTGGCTCCTTTTCCTAATTTTCACCTCTCTATTGATATTCTCTTTGTGTTCAACTATAGTATCCCTGATTTCCTTTAGCTCGTGGTCCATATTTTCCTTTAGCTCTTTGACCATATTTAGAACCATTTTAAAAAATCTTTGCTCGGTATGTCCCAGGTTTGTTCCTCCTCCCTGATGGTTTCTAGTGCTTTAATCCTCTCCTTTTCCTGGGCCCTCAGTTCCTATTTCTTTGTAGTCTTTTGTTGAAAACTGGATATTTTGATATTTTAAGGTTTCATTGCTGGAATTTAGACTCTGAGGCCTCTGACCCTTAAACTTGTACCCAGCTAGTGTTATAACAGAGCTTTCCTTGAATGCCAGGAGCTATAAAAGGGGGGAGAAAACATCTTTCCCAGTCTTAGCAAATTGAGCTGTGTGACCTCCGTGAATGTTCCCCTTCACAGCTGATCCATACCAGGAGTTTAGAGAACAGCCCCAGGCCAAACTGTAGGGCCACTCTGATCCTCTCTGTGCATGTAGTTTGTCTTGGGCACATGGGTGTGGCCCTCGGAATTCCCTCATTTACACAGGTATGAATGTCCCCTCTTCTAGGAATTAGTTTCCTCATGGTCCAGGGCACTGCACTGGGTCCCACAGCCAGTGATCCCTTGCTTCAAGCAGCTGTGATTTGACTGCTCTTCCACAGTGTTCTGTAGGAACAGCTCTGTGAGCTGCCTTCTACCTGCAAGGCAAATCCTGGGGCAGTGAGTCTGTGACAAGTGTCCTGATTCAGCGCCTCGGGATGCTACCAGACAGATTTGGCCAGACATCCATCCTCGCAGTATGTGCATGAGGGTTACTCTGTTCCCTCTGGAATCATGATCAGAAACTAGGAGCATGGGCTGACAGCACCAAGCTGGTAAAGGGGTGGGGAAGGAGCCAGCCCAGGCACCAGGAGATCCCCCCACTTTTAAGTAGCATTTTTTCTTGATTCGGCACTCACCTCTTCACTGCAGTCCTTTTTAACTGTTTCCTGGAGCTTTGAGAAGGATGTTTCTGCCAATTCTTGCTGGTCGTTCAAAGCTTCTGTGGAGGGATGGAGCCCTGAAGCTTCTCACTCCACCATTTTGATTGGTTCCTCTTACCAATGAAAATTAGGAACTCTTACCTACCAAGTGTCCTACACACCTTGTTCACAGCACTACTAATTAGGGGTGGCATTTACTTACCTGTGATATTGAGGCTTTCATAATGAAAAATTTCTGGTCACTTTTTAGTTTCCTCAAGACATGCAGAAGCACTTACTGAGATGTTTTGCTTCATAGAAATCAACCTGCAAAATGGCCACCAGGGGCGCTGGCCCCAGAAAAATGTTCAAATGGTCTGCCGTAAAGTCACGATGAGAAGAATGTCCTTCTTTTACTTGGGAATACATTGGGGGAAGAGAATGGAGACAAGGATTACAGTAAAACAGAAATTTATGTGCTGTTTCTCCAAAGCTGTTTGATAATCTCTGAAGAGGCCATAAGGAGCTCAGAAAAGGATGAGCTGACTGCACTTGAGCAGCTCGATGTTTGTAGGTTGTTATGAAAACTCATACAGTGAAGAAAATGTTCATTTGGCGGGAGTGGGGTGGGGTGGGGGTGGGGATAAGACTGTTTCAGAGCCAAAAAAAGAAAAGAAGAAGAAGGAAAAAAAAGGCACCAGGAAATGGCAGCCAAGTTAAACAGACTTTCTCAATTTGTTTACTACAACTATAACTTCTTTGGAATCCAACTTCAATTTCACACGTTCAAATTACCTTTGTGCTTTAAGGCTGTTTTCCTGAGAAAGAGAGGTTTAACCTACGATGACATCCCACGAGCTTCAGAGTGTTGATACATTATGGGCATTTTAGATTTTGATAGCCTCCACGGTGTGTTTAAAGATGCAAAGGCTGTGACTGAGAAACAGCTGGCCTACAAAACAAGCCTGTAGACCAAAAGTGGATGGACGTTTTTGGAGAGCTGGGAACTAGTTTCTACAGGTCTAAAATCCTGCTGTTGCTAGTAAGTAAAATCCTCAGTATTCCATGCTCAGACACTCTGGTTGAGAGGTTATTTAGCTTCCTGTCGTCACCTTGCCTGACACCAGGGATCAGAATAACACGGGCTCGATAAGAGCAGAGCCCCAAGTCAAGGCGAGTGTGAGGTTTGAAACCACCACAGAAAAGAAGGCAAGGATGCAGGAGCTCAGAGGATTTTACTGGAAAAGGAAACAGAGAGCAGAAATATCCTACTACGTCATGGGACAGAAACAAACATGTCATTGTTACAGTTTATGAAATACCGATAACTGTTTAACGAGTCTTATTGCATTTACCTTCTTTAAAATAGCCGGATATTCACGTATCTTAAGAATACACAAAACAGCCTATAAACATGAAATATGTGATAAAGTGTTCGAAAATAGTTAAAATAAATTTCTGTATCAGAGGACAGAAAGAAACATAAAAATATTGTTATACCTTTCCCACGCCCATTATTTAATTACCCCAACTATTAATTACTAATTGCCACTGTTAAATTAGTCCCATTGTTTTGTTTAAATAATAGCATTTCTTTACCAGAAAAGTAAATAACATAGCATAACATATCATTTCAATAAACAGCTATTCTGAGTGTTTTTTATGTTAGTCATAGCCCATTTGTGCATAACTAATTGAATATTACAGTGTGATGTTTTTGTCTGGTGTGGTTGTGTCCTGGGTTGGCTCTCCAAAGGGTTGGTCACCCTACTGGAATATCAAAGCAGGGAAATCAGACAAGGTGAGCTGTTATTTCTGAGCAGGGCCAAGGCAAGGGAAAGGCGGTTTTAAGAAAAGTTTGTAGGTGGGAGGGCCAGGTGCAGGCCGATGACACGGTGGTGGTGGGGGCGGTCAGGGACAGACGCCAGGCCCCAGGGTGGTGTGCACTTCTTTGGAGAGGGCACTGCCCCGATGACCGAGCAGGGGACGGTCACCCATGGTCCAAGGCCCCCACCCACAAACCCTCGCTGCCTCACGCACCTATACACATGCACCCGAGCTCCCACGTCCTTCTGTACCACTTGGGGTCTCACGTGCACCCCGTCACACCCATACACATCCCCACACCTCCAGACCCCTAACTCACACACCCACCCACACCTCCCCGGTCCCCCCACTTCCTTCTGTATCATCACTCAGGCCCTTGCACACACCCGTCCCCACATCCCCACTCACACGCACACAGGTCAATGAGCCGGGGATGCATTTGTCTCCAGGAGCTGGTCAGACCCCCGTGGGGAGCCCTGTGTGGGGGGTGGCTTGCCCAGCTCTGCTCCAGCCACTGCACAGTGGCCGTGCGTTCCCTCCACATGGGGGTGCACCCCCAGCAACCTCCACCCCTGCCCGTCGGCTGGCGATAGAGGCTCGGGGGCCTGAGGTGTGGACCTGAGGAGACCACAAGGTCCAGTCGGGGTGCTCGGTGGCCCCGGGGCCAGGGTATCCCAGGCGGCCTGGCCGGGCTCCACGCGGTGTGGGCAGGGGCCCGTTGTGTCACCTCGGTTGCTGCTTCCAGACCATTCTGTCAGGGCTCCACCCTGTCTTCCCCTCCCTGGGCTGGGTTTCCAGAGGGTGTGGGCCCTTTCCTTCCCCACCCTGACACTTAGCAAAGACTTCCCTCCTCGAGGCAAGATAACGTCTCGGGGTCCCTCTCCCACTTGGTCGGCCTGGCTCCCTCCCTCCCAGGCACACTAGAGGCCAGCAGCTCGGAGCCCTGGACAGACCTCCCTGCACCCCATGTCTCCTCCATCTCCCCTCTGTCCCCTGGGCCCGGATGCCCTTCCTGTGCCCCGGCCCCCGATTGCCCCCTCCGTACCCCTTCTGGCCTACACCCCTTTGCCTTTCCTGCCCCATCCCCGGCTGCATGTCACCCACCCCCACCCAGGCCACAGCGCCCAGCCTTGGCCCAGGGGTGCTGCCAGCTCCCTTTCCTTCCTGCTCCCCTCCTGATGGAGAGGAGGGTGACCATCCCTTCCTCCCACAGAGCCGGTGTCCTGGTCCATTCCTGCCCCGTCCGGAGCGCGGAGCTGTTCTGAAGGAGCTCTCAGTCTGCGTTTCACTTTTATCAGACTCTGAACATAAGGAAAGAATTAAGCTTGGAAGGAGGTATCGTTTCCAAATCTAAGCAGAGATTTTTGTTTTGGAACCTTCTCCGAAAACCGAGGCAAGTCGAGACGGACGGGCGTGCTTTCTTCTGAGGCCTGCCTGGTGGTTTATTTATTTGTTTGGGCCGTGCGCTCGCTGGGATGGCCCATCTGGAGACCAACATCTGCTTTTGGTGAGCGCTTGTGACCGAGTCCTGCCTGGCATGCGGAAACTTTGGGCCATCCAAATGCAAAAGGGGTGCCTGGTCCTCGTTCTAAAATAAGGGACTGCCCGGAGCCGGGCAGATGGGCAGTGCTTCCCCGTAGACGGGCTACTTAAAGCTTGGGCCGGGACGCTGCCTTGCCAGGACGAGTGCCCGGAGCAGGTGCTTGGGAACCGGGTGCCCTGCCCCTTCTTGCTGGCAGCACCCTGCGTCTGTGGGCTCAGCCCTGCGCTGGCCCGGGAGCCGCGGCCTCCGTCTTCTTTGGCAGCTTCAGGCCCATGGGTGCCAGGCCACCCTTCTCCAAGATACACCCAAGCCGGGCTTCGGGGGTAAGGGCAGTGACTTAGAAGTAACTTCTAACAGCAAAGCCTGTGGTAGTCCTCACCTGTGCAATCCAACTTGGCAGGCCGACCCGTGGATGTCCGAGAGCCGGCCCATCCCTGGCAGGGGCTGAACCCTTGCACCCACGGCCCTACACTGGCTCCCACATTGCTTCAAAGTGGCCGCGCTCTCTTGGGGCTGACCCCGGATGCTGTCACCGCTCTGGAGTCCACAGACTTGCCAACTGTGGGTTCCCCGTCTGCTTCCCGGTTGCCAGGGGAGCCGAGGATGGCCTTCTCCTCGACTTGAACCTGCGGGCATGGACCCAGGGCCTCTGCTCTGCCTGCAGCTGAGCTTGGGCAGCTCTGCTCCTGTCCAAGCTCCCTGCACACAGGCCCTTCCCAGGGGCCGTTTCTCCCCAGGCCCTGTCTACACTCAGGTGCAGAGAGGACTGAAAGGCAGATCAGGGCACTGGGAAGGCCGAGAACTGACATCAGAGGCTGTGTTGGCCATGGCAAGCTCTCATGGCATTGGGCGCTGTGGCTGAGCTTGCCAGAAAGCTTCACTGCTGCAGAATCCATCACCAGAGCCTGTGAGCAGCACCTGAGAGACTGAAAACGCTGCATCCACTGGATTGGATTTTAGTTGCTATTCTTCTGGTTTTGCCTGCTGTGTTTCGTTGTGGGAGGAGAGCTTCACCTGCCAGTACCTTCTGCGGCCCCCAAAGAGCACCCTCATGTCTTGGCATGCCTGGACGGTCTCCCTCCATCCTCTGGAGCTGCAGAGAGAGGCTCCTGGAGCCTGTCCACAGAGTCCCTGCTTGGGGTGTCCCCACGGACCGAGCCAACAGATGCAGGGCTGCCACTCTCCCCTCCGCCCTCCAGGGCCCCGAGCCCTGCAGGGTCCGGGGTGACCCCGTGAACACAAGGGCAGAGCTGGTCTTCCCAGCCCAGACGGGAGCTCCCTGAGGGCAGGGTCCTCTTTTTTCGCTCCATGTCCTGATCTAACCGATCACCACAGGGTCACAGAGGACCTAACCCGTCATCCATGGCCATCTCTATCTACCACAGGCGTCTAGTGGCCCCAGCCTGCCCCGGGGATGCCCCAAGTTACCCCATAACTTGACTACTTTTGTTGGATGAGTCTCACTGAGAGAAGGTCTTGTGTTAATGCCGAGCTGAAATGCTTGTGAAGATGAACCAGACAGACAGTGCTTTACAGACAGAACCATGTCTCCCGGCTTGCTCCTGCTCTGGGCAGGCTCAGCCCCTCACCTCCAGCAGCAGGTCAGGGTGGTGCCCAGTGGAGGTGCAGCCTCTGCTCACTGTGCACTAGGGCTGGGCGGTCTACGGGCTCCCTGAGGTGGGAAACACGTGAGGGGCCTGGGGCACAGCGATGGGCAGACACAGCTGTGCCCAAGGGGCTGGGCATCCGGGAGCCTGAAATCCAGCATGACCCAACCCCGTGAGGCTCAGCTTCCTCCCCACGTGAAGGAGGGGGCACCCCAAGAAGCCCGGCCTCCCCGTCACGGGGAGCTGGGCACAGGGCATCTCGGCAGGATTCCTGGGCACGCCACCCTGCCCACACTCACCCCTCCATCCCCGCCTGTGACATCACTGCTGTAAACACCACTTGCCACGATATAAACCATCAAATTAGAAACATGCCCAACATGTGGAACAGATCACGGCGTTTCCGCGGATGGGCTGTTTGTTCTCCCTGGCTGTGCCTGATGGTGCGTCAGCCGAGCAAGGGGCACCCACCCAGCCTCTCGGGCAGTCTTGGGTCGCCCTGACTCGGCAGCACCCACTACTGGATCTTGTGGCCCGCTGGTCCCTGTGACGGGCCTGGGCTAAATGGCAGAGCCCCTGCTGCTGTATCAGGCCAGAGGGGAGATACAAGGGGCCCCGAGTCCGGCGAGGTGAGATGGGGATGCCCCTTGCGTGTACCTCAGTCACTCCCTTGGCTTGATGGAGCTCCTGGGCAGGGGCAGCAGCTTATGTAGCTCATTCACCCACCAGCTCCCGAACTCCTGAACCAGAATGGGGAAGGTGGGAGTGGGTGATATTTACGCTCAATTCCCAGCCAGTGACATTGAGCAGGGAGAAGGAAGGGCCCTAGGTCAGGGGCTGTGCTGCACGGGGGACACTGGACCTTCAGGAGAAATTCTGTGGGAAACCTGAATGTCCCCACAACATACAGATGCAGAAATGGATGCTCGGCAACGTGCGGTGGCCTTGCTAACGCCTCCAGGCCCAGCAGTGGGGCCAGCATCGAGTGACAGTGTACTCCCTGTGGGTAGGTGAGGTGAGGGCTGGGCCAGGCTCCCCTGGTGTCCCCTGGTGCACAGACACCTTCTCCAGTTCTCCAATCAAACCCTAATCCAAGGGCTGCACATATAACCAAGGGGCCAGATCAGCTGACCTTGAGATAGAGTGATTATCTGGGTGGGCCTGACCTAATCACATGAACCCTTCAAAGGCCAAGTCTGCTCTGGCTAAAAGACCAAGCCAGGGATCTGAGGCCTGGGAAGGAGACCATGTGGTGTTGCTGGTTTAAAGAGGGAGGGGCCTGTAATGCAAGGGATGTGGGTGGTCTCTAGCTGCTGAGAGCGGCTCCAGCAAGGAAACGGGGGCCTCTTTCCTACTGCCATGGGGAACTGGACTCTGCCACAAGAATGAGCTCGGAAGGGCCTCCGATGAGCCTCAGGCGAGCACTGAGCTGGCCAGCAGCTGTGAGACCCTGAGCCCAGGGCCCGGCTAACACACAGCAACTGTGAGGTTGTACATCTGTGTGGTTCTGAGCTGTTGACTTTCTGCTAACAGGTTAGGGAGAAAGTGAAGACTAACCCGAGCTCTATGAGTCCAAGCCAGCACTGGCGGTTAGGCCTGGTAATAAATACTGAGGATCTAGAGCTGAGAGCTGAGAAGAGCGCTCTCCTGTGCATTGGGCGTGCCTCATTTCCTCCACTTGCAGGGTGGGAAGGAGGCTCTATGGTTACCGCCCCTACAGTGGAGGGAGAGCCAGGCTGAGGGGCAAGGCCCACGATTCCCGCACTCTGGCCCTGACTCGCCCCTTCCCCTGTATGTGAGGCCCTCCCTGATGGTCCCTGCCCCGACCACTGCAGAGCTAGGAGAGCTGCACATGGTAAAGGTTCCACGTGCGGATTCCTTTGAGGAAACACGTGACTCGCCTCCTCGTTGAGTCTCCCAGACGCAGGTTTGAGCTGCAAACCTTCTCACAGGG
Organism: Choloepus didactylus; assembly: GCF_015220235.1. NCBI lineage: Eukaryota > Metazoa > Chordata > Mammalia > Pilosa > Megalonychidae > Choloepus > Choloepus didactylus. The sequence continues at coordinate 5,263,698 of NW_023637579.1, forward strand.
ATTGAGCCTCTGGCTCGCTTGCCCCCTTGCGTAAATGCTGTGATAAATGGCAACACTCACCCAATGCCCGCGTGATCAGGGAACCAGGAGTCTTGCTTTGTCGTTGAGTTGGCCAGGGGAGGAGGGCAACCACGAGACTACAGGGCCTTGGGTGGTGGGTGGGTGCAGCAGCCAGAGACACCACTGGTGCTGTCAGGTGAGCAAGGCCGAGGGGCATCCAGGAAGAGAAGTAAAGCCAAAGGCAGCCCGGGTTTACTTCGCAGGTCCCAGAATACCTCCAGACCCTCTTGGGTATCTGAACACAGAGGCAGCTATTGCAGGTGTCTGCTTCCCTGGAGCAGGGAGAAGGAGGAAAGCAGGTGATGACTGCCGGGAGTCAGCCAGCCACGTGGACCTGAGAAGTACCGTCACCTCTGCATCCGCCTCTGGACCAGGAGGGGCTGGGCCAGGTGGGGCAGGGGGCCCCATCCCACACTGAGGCTCTGCACCTGCAAAGTCCCGGTGCCTTCTGCTGGGGGCTGAACGGTGGCCTTAAGATAGGTGTCCACGTCCGATTCCTGGGAACACGGGAGTGTGGCCTTATTTGGAAAAAAGGGTCTGTGCAGAGATAGTTAAGGATTTGGGGATAAGAAGATCATCTGGATTATCAGGTGGGCCCGAAGTGCGATGACACATGTCCTCAAAAGACAGAGGCAGAGAGATTTTAGACCAACACAATGTCGTGAGGGAGATAGTGCTGGGAAGGGGGATGCAGAGACGGTGTGACAGGGCCTCACCCTGAGAAGTGGAAGGGACCAACGACAGGCTCTCCCCTCGAGACTGTGGAGGGAACATGGCCGTGCCGATATCTTCATGTCAGACTCCTGGACTGCAGAACCATGAGAGGATACATTTTTGTTCTTTTAAGCCATCCAGTTTGTAGTGATTTGTTATGGCAACCGCAGGAAAATGATACAGAGTTACATAGCAGGAAGTGGGGTGCTACCATAACAGACATCTAAAAATGCAGAAGGGGCTTTGGAATTGGGTAAGGGGTAGAGGCTCAAAGGACTTTGAGGCCCATGATGGAAAGATGGATTGCCTTGAACAGACTCGGTAGAAATACAGATGTTAAAACTGGCAGTGAGGGCATGGAAGGAAACGAGGGACGTATTATTGGAGCCTGGAGAAAGGGGATCTTTGCTATATAGTGGCAGAAAGCTTGGCTGAAGTTTGTTCTGTAGTTGCATGGAAAGCAGAACTTGCAAGCAATGAACTTGGATATCTAGCTGAGGAAACTTCCAAAGTGTTGAAGCCGTGGCCTGGTATGCTCCTTGCTGCCTGAAGTCAAACACAAGAGGAAAGAGATAAATTGAGGAAGGAACTACTAAGCACAAAACAAAACAAAAGAAAACACCCAGCAGATGATGACTGGGGAAATTCTCAGCGAATCCAGATTTCAAAAGATGCTAAAATTAGGAGATCCACTGTTAGGAAAGTGTGCTCGGAAATGAAGGCCAAGGTTGTGGCTCAATTATCTTTTTGCTGAAGAAAGCAGGCTTGGGTCTCACGGATCCAACTAACCATCTCAGCAGAAGCCAGGAATCGAGATGGGGATCTTGCCCAACGGTGGCGATTGCTGTGACATACGTGGGAAATCAGCAAGGGTTCTGAAGATGTCATGCCAGCATAAAAATGATCAGCCTGGTTGGAAAGGGACAGACAGGACAAGGTGAGAAAGGGCTGTTTTCTACAGGATTCTACAGACAGGAGATGGGCTGGTAGAGCTACTAGGCTGCCAACATATCCTAACCTTCTAGGAAATGAAACAAGGACTCAGGTTGTGTGCAAAGCAATGAGCTCAGGGGCAGGGGCCAGAGGTGCAAAGCCTGGAGCCACAGACCTACGATTCACCCGAGGCCTTGAAACCTTGAAACCTGCTGGATTTCTATACTGCTTGGACCCTGGGGCTCACGTCTGTTATTGGAATATCTAGAACTGTTATCCTATGGCCGTTCCACTGCCCTATTTTGAAGGCAGATGACTTGTTTTCTAGTTTTGGAAGCCCACAGATGAGGAGGAAATTTGCCCCAGGAGGGCTCACACCTGGAGTCTCAATAGGATTTAGACAATTTAGGGACCCTTGAACTAATGACATTTAGATGAGATTTTGGACTTGAAGTTACTACTGTACAGGGTTGAGACTCTGGGAAATGTTGGAATGGGGTGAAAGTGTTTTGTACACGAGATGGACATGCACTTGGGGACATGGAATACATTAGTCTGAACTGTGGCCCTCCCAAAGTTATGTCCAGATTCTAATCCTGGGAACATGGGAATGTGACCTTATTTGGGAAAATGGTCTTTGCAGAGGAGATCCTCCTAGATTATCTAACTCCCATGACAAGTATCCTTATAAGAGATCGAGGGTGATTTGAGACAGACAGTGATGTGAAGATGGAGACAGATGTTGGAGAGACGCAGTCTCCAACCAGGGAACGCTGGTGAAGTGCAAGAAGCTGGAGGAGGCAAGGAAGGATCCTCTCCTTGAGCCTTCAGATGGAGCATGACCTGGCAGGTGTGCAGGGTGCAGGGACTCCCCAACCTCCACTGCTGGCTGGTGTGCAGTTATGGGGTGTCCTCCACAAGCTGATGGGGGACACTGTGACGGTCGAGCTCTTTTCTTTGCCTGGACATGATGCACAAGTGCTTTTGTTGGCTCAGCTAAATTTGCACAAGTGCAGGGAAGGAAATAAAACTGCAAGCTCTGGCCACGGCTCATATCATGAAGGCAATGTTCTTAATCTTGTTCGTTTTGTTTGTACCCTTACAGGCTAGGGCTGGTGTGCTAAGGAAGCTGCTGGGTGCCACAGAAGCCCCGACATGTGAGTGGTCCCGAGATGCCTCCTCGCCCCTTCCTTCTGTCCGTGCTGGAATCTATGGCATCCTGGCCCAGGGGGGTCCAGTCCCTAAACCATCAGCGTTGGGGAGCCCGCCACCTGGAGTAGCCGCTGGCAGCCGGGCCAGCTGCAACGTCCTCAGTCCAGGCTCCTCCGAAGGCTTCCCCCACTGTGTGTTAGGGCAATGTCCTGTGAAAGGTCAGCTAATTAGGGGAAAGTGGTGTTTGAGTTTAGTGGGTAGCTTGTGCCTCCACAAGGAAACACATTTTAAGTGAGATGGAAAGGGAGGGGGGCACTGGTGGTAGGTGTTGGATTTGTAGCTGGTATCTTGGAGCATCTGAATTTTGCAACTGGTGCTAACCCCGACCTAGTCAGACCTGCACACGTCAGGTGTCGGCCGGGGCAGACTTCTCCCCACAGCTCCTCCCAGGTGGCTGGATCTCATGGAGGGAGCACGGACAGCGCCAGAGGCTCAGAGCATGGCCCCTAACCCATGGCTAGGCCTCAGCCTGGCCCTGCCACTCCATAGCATGGGACCCGGGCAAAGAGGCACAAGAGAATCCACCCCAAAATGTCATGGTCACCGTTTGGGAGCACTCAGAACACAGCCTGGCAGAGGAGCACGGTGTCGGCACCTGATTCATAAAAATGAGGCCCTTGGTCAGGCAGGGAATGGCCAGATGCTCTCCCCCACGTCCATCCTCGCTCACGGCCCCATCCTGCCGGCCAGCACAGACTTGCTGTGCTACCCTGACTGCCCACGGGCCCCTGCTGTCCTGAGCACAGGCTCTGCACATCTGACCCTCCCCTTCAGGCCCAGCTCCTTGAGGGAGCCTTCCCCAGGCCCCGGGCTGCTCCTCCACCTCAATTCTTAGTCTTCCTCGTAATTCCCAAGGTGGACAGCTCAGTGTTGCAGTCCTCAAAAGCCCTGGAAACTGTTAAACGGCCTGGGTGGCTCCCTTGTATCCAAGTTACCCTGCGGAGCATCACTTCTACTGGAAAATGCACCCTGAGGCCCAGACAACGGCCTCCAGAGGAGACCCTGATGTGCTGCCCTCCCACAAGTCGAGGTGCCTGGGGTGCAGTGGCCTCGCCTCCTGAGCTAGAGCAGATAGGCCAGTCGCTACGTTTCCCCGACGCCCGACAGCGAGGGTCTACCTTCCTGAAGGGTGACTTCCCCTCTCTCTGATGCTAGCTCCGTGGCCAGCTGGGACCGAGGGGCTGTTGGCTGAGCACGAGTGACCATATGAACAGCAGCTGCAGCAGGTTGGGGACAGGATGGCTGGGAACGCATGGGGAGGATCCGGGGTTGGGGAGTGGAGGCCCCGGAAGCTGCCTTGGGTTGTGGTGGTTCACACTCCTGGGGGGGTCTGAGACGCCCCTGAATTCGATGATCCAGCTGCCACTACGGGAGGGATGGAGACAAAACCTCCCCATGCTCACCCTCCTTTTCTATGCTCTTTATTCATTCCATGAAACACCGCCCACCTCCACCTTACCTGCTCCCAAAGCTGGCCTGTGGGAATGTCCCAGGGGCCTCGCAGCTACCCCGGGGCCCGTGCATGTGCCCACCCCAGCCTGACTCTCGCGCTCCCCTGCAGCCTGGGAGCAGACGCTTTGCCACTGCCCTGCCGCTCGGTGCCCAGCAGGTGCACGGGGAGGCTCTCGAGCACCATGCCACCCTCCCCGAGAGGGGCTGCCCTGCCTCGGGGGCCTGGTCCACAGGGGTTCCATCCACACAGAGCAGCATGTGGTCCTGGGTGGCCTGTGAGCCTGGAGCTTGAGGGTCACATGCAGGGAAAGCTCCTGCAGGGGCAGAGCGGGGGACAGGGAGATAAGTCAAGTCCAGGGGAGCTGGTGCCACAGGCCACACGTGCTGTCAACCTTGAACGGGGCACTGCTCCAGGCAGGGGACCACGAGTCCCACGGTGGCCCTTCCTTCTGGGAGGTCACCCCTGTGAGGCTCCTCCGGCTCTGTCTGCAATTCCCTGCCCTTCTCCATGCTGCTCCACACAGCCCACCCTGCCCTTCCCTGCCGAGGAGGCTGGTGGGGAGACTGAGGAGCCCTTTGGGGGATTCAGGGCCACGAGAGCATCGCCAAGCCCACCCTGGCCTCTAGAAGAGCCAGAGGACAAGCCCTGTGGCTTTTCACTGTAAAAACGAGTCAGGAACAATGGCGTCTTCCACAAAACTACCACTTTACAAGTTTCCAAAGGGGTGCCAAAGGGTGAAATATTACACAAATGTGGAAATCAGGGGCAAATGTGCAAGCAGACTATAATGTGAGTTTCTTTCAAGTTTTACTCACAGCCATAACCAACAATTCAACTGGCAGTGGTGATCAGAGAGGCAGCCCCCTGCAGATAAGGCCAGGGTGAGGCCTCCTGAAACGATGGCCCCAGATAGCCCGGAAGCACCTCCTCGTAGCCTCTTCTGACAGACGCCCCCAGACCAGACCAAAAGCCCCCAGCCCACCAACTGCACACCGTCAGGTTTTCTATGGTGTCTGAAAATACCGCAAGGAGCTGATGGTTTTTTTTCTCTTTAAAAATGTGTGCATGCTGATTTTAGGACCCAAGGTAAAATCATTTCTTGAAACCAGTGCCAACCATTCCCCAGTTCTGCCCCATCCCGTTTTTAAAAGGAAAAGGACTGACTGCAGTCGCAACACAGTCCAAGCTCTGGGCAGCCGGAGCACCAGCCAGGAAACAAGGAGGTGCATGGCTTCCCCTCCGTGTCCTGCTGCTGTGGCCCCTGGACTCAGAGAGCTGCAGTGACCGAGGGGCAACGGGGAAGGCTCCAGAGCTGGGGCTGGGTGACAGTCGGGTGTGGGGGCCTCCAGGGCCCACGTATAATGGGCAGTGTGCTCTTTACAGGGGCAGCTGTTAGCTCCAGGCCCAAGCACTGAGCTGTGCTAGATGATGACGGTGGCTTAATGTTGTTAGCAAATACACCCCGCTCTGGGGTTCTAAGCTGCAGCCAAACCCGGCCCGCTGTCTGCTTTTGTGCAGCCTGTGCACGAAGAATGGTTTTTATGTTTTTAAATGGTGGGAAAAAATTCTAAAGGAGAACGGTATTTCGAGACACATGAAAATTGTATGAACTTCTAATTTCATAGATAGTTCTACTGGAGCACAGCCAGGCTCACGTGCTCACGTGTCTGTGGCGACTTCCACGCTACGAAGGGCAGAGGTGAGTAGCGGCAACCGAGGCCCTGCGGCCCAGGAAGACTAAGATGTCTGCAACCCGGACCCTCACGGAAGGAGCTTGTCAGCCTCTGCTCTGAACAAACACAAGAACACAGCTTTCGATGAGTGTCAAGGTGGCTTTATTTCAGTTCCATGTTGTTTTACAGTCACGAGACATGGGATTTGCATTTTGCCTGTCTTTATATAATGTAAACTCAGCTCCAAGCAAGCATGCTGTGGAAACAGTTTATAAAGTGCAGATACCTTAGTGGTGACAACAGAAACGAAGACAGTTCACTTCCACCAAGAACAGGTTCAAGGGCAAATTATTTTTGGTGCAGGAAGGAAGCATCTAGATCTGATTAATCCTATAAACACAGTTCAAACATGAATAGCAAAGGACATGCCTTCCACCCAGAAAAAAAAAAGAAAGGAGACCCAGAAAGTGTTGATCCAAAGAGCCGAGCCGACAGGTCACTTGGGCCAGCTTCTCCGGCTGCACTCGCTCCTCACGTATCTGATCTGTCTGTCCTCTGGAATGTCGGGTTGGCCCCAGGCACAGTGACTCCTGGGACAGGGTGAGCAGCCTCCCTGGCCCTGGGTCCTCCTCCCGAGGCTCCTCTGGCAAACCCGGCCACACAGGCCACACAGCCCTGCACACCCACCTCAAGGCCCCGCGCAGGTCCTTGCACCTCCTCACGGAAACCCCCTGCAGCGTCTGTCCTGAGGGCTTTGCAGTCTTGCCGCAGCAGTCCTCCCCCACAGTGCCTCCTGCCCCGTGAGCTGCCAAGGACGCTGTCCCTCTCCTGGCAGGAGCTGCGGTCTTTGTGGCAGTGCACGGAAGCCTCACCTTCGGCTGCCTCCTGGGGCATCACTGGGCCCTGGCGCTACAGCGAGGCTGACACACATCTCTGCTAACGTGCACTCCATGGGGGAATGGCCCTGTCTCCATTTGGGAGAGGAAGAAACTGAGAACTTCATGTCGAATAGTCCAAAAGTGACTGGAGCCCAGATTCAAATCCAGGTCTGCATGGGCAGCCCCACCGAGGTGACACAAGCCTGCCCAGGGCACACGGAGGTGCTGCCAGCTCATGCCAGCATGCTGCGAGCCGTACATCCCAGCCTCCCTCGGGGGAGCACCAAGCAGATGCCCCACAGTGGGCCTGGAGGACTGGGGAGGTGGGGGTGCTGCAGCCAGGGTCTAGGGTGCCGTGGAGATTCAAACAGGTTGCCCAGAAAGTCAGGTTCTGTGCTTTGGGCTCGCTACGGTAGATCGATTCTCTCCTACTGGGAGAATATGCATCTCTGGGGTCCACAGTAAAATACCAGATACCAAACAGTGGTCCCTGGTGGCTTCCTCTCAACACGCCTCCTAACTGCCCAAGCAGACGGACCAGTCTCTATCGATTCAATTATGTGTGGCCAAGAAAAAGGCCTTCAAGACCCTCCTCTCTGATATAATGTCTCTGGTTGCCACACACCCTCGTGCCCACGGCGTCTGGGTGATGGAGAGAGAACTGAAGCCCAGGGAGCCTCTGGGGCCATATGAGACCTATGCACCGGGCCAGAGCCCTCCCCTGTCCTCAGATGGTCTCGGGGAAGTCGGGGCTAGTAAGAGTCCCTGTAGGGTGGCTCCCAGGGAGTATGCAGGTGGGTGGGCTGCCCTGGAACGGGTGCAGGGGTCCTGAAGGGTGAGGCTCTCACTGAGGGAGCTGAACCGGGGCTCTCTGGCACACCCTGCAGGCCCTGGCTGGGATGCTTGGGGCCTCAGGGAAGCAGTATCGAAGCTGAAGGGCAAGCTTTGAAGAGAGGGTCAGAGCACAGTTCTGTGCAGTGGGGAGTCGGCCACCTGACAGCTCACTGGAAACACCCCACAGCCTGGCTTACCTCGCCTGGGCGTGGGGCTGGGGTCAATCTTTATATTTTAGTACCTTGGGCAACTCTGGTGTACAGCACTGGTTGAGAGAGGAGAAAAACTGCTCCGCCTGGCTGGCAGTGGGCACTGGCTATGCTCAGAGGCCAGGCTGCTTGTGTGTCCCTGCCCCCAGTCCCTGAGCAGGGGTCATCTTCTCCTATGTGCTGTTACTCCAGGGGAGCTCCAACCTCTGCAAGGCCAAGGGCCCAGCCTTCCCCTCCTGCCCTGAGCCACATGAGCTCTCAGTAAACAATAAATGCTGACACAATAAAGAGCCATGGTCGGTCATCTGCAGCTCCGGTGTGAGAGCCCTGTGCCCTCCTCCCAATGAGGGAGCACACGGGAAGGGGCTGCACGGGGCCTAGCGCCCCTGTAACAGCCGCTTAGCAGCTCCTGGAACTCAGCTGCTTGTACACCACAGCAGCCACAGAAAACTGCTCAAGCACTTGCTCAGAATAAGGGACCCTGAAAGGAGAGCCTCAGCTCCTCGTCGTGGAGGTCGGTGAGAGCAAACCAAATATGACCAATAAAGAGGCCAGGAGGAGAATATACCAAGCTAAGAGGAGACTGTGAAAGACCCTCAAGAAGGTTATGCTTTAGCAGCGTCACTTTCTATGTCCTCTTGGGACTGGTGAGCAGCCCCCTCCTAGAGCTCCCACATTCACCCTCAGAAACCAACAGAGGAACCCAAGCTCCTGGCAGAGGGTACAGTCACAGGGAGGCTGCAGGGGACCTCGATTAGGGAAGGAGATCCAGAATCACACCTCACAAGAGGGGTCCCGGGGCTTTTCTGCAGACAACTCTTTCCAAGGCTATTTTAAAGCAGTCGGAAAGTGGAGCATTTAAGTGTTGGCTGAAGTGGCCGCTGTGATAAGGGACCGAGGCTGTCTGCAGAGGCCAGCAGGGGTGCATCTCTGGGGCCCATTTTCCCACCTCCCCAGCAAGCTGGGCTGTGTGCACCCTCACCTCCTCCAAGTGGCTGTTCCGGGAGTGGGGGGCCAATGCCAGGCCTCACCCACCAACTACAACATAAACAAAGCCAGAGGAAGAGTCTGGAGACACTGCACAAAAAATTCCATCTTGGGACAGAAATGGAGCAGTAAAAGCAAAACCTAACACTTTTTTTTTTAAGGTGCTTTTGGCTAAAAACTGGGAGTAAAAGACTATTTCAAGTGTTCACAAGATGTCCTAGCTGTCACCAGCTCAACTTCAGCTAGAAAATTACAGTATGGCTACAAGGAAACCTGGCCTGCCCCCCAAGGAGACATGGCCACACAGTGGGGGCGGTGGTGGGGACCTGTGTTCCGCGCCTCTGTGGGGAGAAGGGGTGAAGGCAGGGGTGGCGTGGGTCTGACCGTGGCCCAAAGAAAGGAGCCCACCAACACAGGAGGCACCTGGGGGGCTTAGATGTGGGAAGAGTCAGAAATAAGCAGTCCTGCTTCTTTTAGAAAGACTTCAATCTTCCTTTTATGCTGAGCAAAAATGGCAAAAAAATTTAAAAAAAAAAAAAAAAGAAAAGAAAACAGAAGAGAAGAGAAGAGAAGAAATGACAACTTGTTTCCCAAGGAGGACAGCATGCCAGCAGCAGGGTGGGGTGGGGTGGGGTGGGGACTGCACGTCCCCAGTGGCCTCGACGGAGCTCGGGCCCCTGCTCTGAGCAGGAGAGCAAGTGGGCCAGCCCGGTTCCCAGGCCAGGTCCACCGGCCCCGTCTGCACTGCTCCGCACACAGGCCCGACCGTCCTTACCCCGCGCCCTCTCCCTCACTGCAGGGCACTTCCTCCGTGGGAGTCGCCAGGACCCTGGGTTACACTGCCCCTGCCACTCCTCACAGCAGTCGCTTCTCAGGGCCCTCCGGTGGGTGGAAGGATGTGGGGATTGAGAAGGACAAATCCAGAGACACGACTCTCTTCCGAAATGGTCCACGGGTGCGTTTCCCTCTCCTAGGTCAGTTTTTTTATTCGCCGATTGTGCTTGTCCATGGTGAAGGCCGCCCGGTCCACAGCAGAGGTAATGCCGTCCAGAGCCTCATCCTGCCTCTCCAGCTCCGTCTCCGTGTCCAGGGCGAGGCTCTTCAGCTTCCTCAGGATCTGGTGGAGATCAAAATGGACAGCACAGGTTGCTTTATTTTTTTTTAACACAAAAATATTTAATATTTTCTCCTGTCACCTTAATAACAAGAAATTTCATTGGATAATTTAAGTGAGCTTTTTTTTTCCCTGCAGGTAACGGGGGTGGGCTGGGGTGGTTGGTGAGCTACCAGGGGTCCACAGTCTGAGTCTGCAGGATGGGGTGAAGCAAGTGCCCAGGCTTGGATCTCGGCTCCACCACTCCATTACCAGCTGCCAGACCCTGAGCGAGGTGCTGACGGCTCCATTTCCTCATCTGAGGTGAGAGATTTGCTCTCTGGCCCACTCCTGGCCACTCGCGTTTGGGGGAAATGAACACAGGCAGGAGGCTGATCCTGCAGCCGCACGAGAGGTGCCTGTCCCTCCATCCATCCACACTGGCACACTGGCTGGCTGTGCCCTCGTGTGCTGGTGCTTCCAACTGAAGGTGTGCTTGTGACCGGGCCTGTGCCCCATATCCGGGAACTGTCAACACATGACGGGAGGTCCCTGGTCACAGTGCTGTGAAGTGGCACAGCCCAGAGCCACGCTACTTGCGTCCGCCTTCCACCTCTCACCAACCAACCTTTTCAGGACCTGTCTGCAACCTGGTGCCTAACTGCAGGTTGAAGCTGGGAAAAACGATGTTTGAAAAGGAGAGCAAAACCCTGTTCTTGTCTTCTCTTTCTTTTCTTGTCTATATGCTTGAAATACTTTACACACAAATACAAAAAGCAAAACAAACAAAAGCACAAGTAATCCAAACAGATGGAGCGGTTCACACTACACAAACCCCTCCCAGGCTGCAGGAAAGCTGGGAGACTGCACCCAGAGAAGGTGGCTCTGGGGCTCCAGGCACGCCACACCCAGGAGCCCGCTCCTGACAAACTGGGTGGGGAGTGATGCATGAAAAGAGCTAGAGGGATGTTGGCTGGGTGTGGAAGGGTCACCTAACCAGGAACATCTCACCACACTGGGACACTGTGCGAGACGACAGCACCCTGCAGGTGGGGAGGGCCTCTCCAGGGAGGCCCAGCCCAGGAGGCCAATCAGTCCCCACCGCAGCTCATCGGGTGCCCCCATTTCCATGACTCATGTCATATTCATATATTTTCATAAACTAGTAAGAGCAACCATTATTTTATGTTTCTGCTGAGACTAATCACATTGTTAAAGTTACTTTCACTATGTACTTAAAGAGCCTGAGTTTTAAATTTTAATATACTCAAGCTGGTAACAAAAAGGGTACCTTTTAAGAGAAATCTTTATAAGCAACCACTTGCAAGAAATGTTAATACTCTCTTTAGGAACGTTTCAGATCAGCAGTTAGGTCAAGACACAGGCACTGTGGAGTCTGAACCCAAAAGGAGGAGCCCGCAGTGCCAGAGAACTTGCAGACACCCACACATGGTGCTACCGTGGAAATGACACTGGCTGTGAGCAGACTGTGGTTATCTCGGAAGGACCCCAGGTTCACTCGATTAATAGCGTGCTGTACTCTGCACTGCAAAGCAGACCCCACCCGCTCTGCTGCGTGACATGTGTAAGGAAGCGCCACCGTGTCTCACGGGGATGTCTGAGGTTCCCGCGACAAGCGTGAGCAGAGCCACCACCTGGGAAAGAAGGCGACCCCTCGAGAAGAGTCGACTGCATCCCACCAGCGACCCCACGATCTGAATCTAAAATGAGGAGGAGCGCCCCACTCAGATTCCCAGCTCCGACATCAACGGGGGCCTCTGGCAATGCACCCTTTATGTCAGAGCTGCTTCGTCTGGTTAACAAGAAACAAAATAAAGGCGGTGAGATGGCCAGGGTGGAGGGTAGGAGGATAATAAGATCTGCCTTCTTCCAAAGCGATGGTGAAGCTCAAGTGAGATCACAAATGTGAACAAGCTGTGAAAACTATAAAGTGCCATGTAAGGGTCGCCACGGCCAAGTCCCAGAATGTTTAAACCAAAGGAGCCTCCGTGGCTGAGCCCGATGGGGATCCGGAGCCTGGGAGAGGGAAGTCTTCGAGGGTCGGAGGGCAGGTCAGGGACAGAGGTGGGATTTAACCAGCCCCACACCCACCTTTCTATACACAGCACCACTACTATCATCTCTGTCATTAGGCCTAAGAATAAATCCTTGATTTCAGCCGGCAGTCTCAGACAACAACCTTTTTGCACCCTCTGGGAACTGGTGGAAACTCCATCAGTTGAGTCACTTTGAAAACTGGACAGAGCCCTGGAAAATATACTGTGGGGATCAATGCGGCTCTGGGAGGGGGGACGGACTCAATGACCTAATACAGTAGGTCTTTTCCATCTCTCACTTCTATGATCTCATATGGCTAAGGCCCAAACGGCATAATAAAAAAGGAAAAAAAATTAACCATAGTGCACCGCCATGCTAAGTGGGTTCTCCCAGACCCTTTTCCCTTCTCCTTTACCTCCGTTTTCAGTGTGACTACAAGGTCACTCACCTGGGATTTGCACAAGATGCCTCCTGGAAGAGATGCTATGCCGTACACTTGGCACTGCACCGAAGGCCACAGAGACCCCCTCACCGCTCTCCTGCAGGGCCTATTTCCCCAACAACCACTTTACAACGTGGCTCAAGACTATCTGCACTGAGATGTCTTTCAGGGCGGGGAGGCTCTGAGCGCCTGGCTGGGGAGAGCAGCTTTCGGCAAGGTTAGCCAGGCTGGGCAGCAGAAGCCCCAGCACGGGTCCAGCAGGCACAACTTGTGCTCTCTCAGTGCCCATTTGTTCTCGTTAGAAGAAATAGTTAATTTGGTTTGTTTCTGTTCCGATGACAATCATGCAAGTATAAAACTGAGAAACAAGAACGAAGTTAAAAGAGGAAAATAGGGTTTTCCATAAGCCCAGGCATAAGGACTGTTAGTGATATTGTGGCATATTATTTCCGTCTTTTTTTTCCTATTCCTAGATCCAAATACGCTCAATTAAAAAAAAAAAAAGACACATTTGGGAATTAAAGTATACATGCAGTTTTGTTTCCTGCTTTTTTTTTCATCCCCTAGCTATACTAAATAAAAGCTAAGATTTATGGGCCCCATGTAACATGTCACAACACTGTTCTAAGAATTTTGCACATTTTATCTCCGCTAACCCTCAAACTAACTCCATTTTACCCATGAGACCAAGAAGGGCTAGGCAACTTGGCCAGGTTCCCGAGCCCTGGGAGTCCAGCTCGGTCCAGCCCGAGGGCTCATGGTTGGGGCAGGGCTCTCAGGTGCCCTTGTCCCTGGGCAGGGCCGGTGGGCTTGCTGCAGGGACACTCCCACCTCCTTTAGGACCACAACACCAGGCCTCTCTAGAGAAGGGCAAAAGGCCCTCCGCACATCCAAGGCAGGCTGGGTGCCAGGCCCCGGGCTGCTCTATAGCCAGATGTCTGACAGAACACGTTAAATTTCCTAATAGCCACATTTTAAAAAGTTAGAAATGACAGGCCAAATTAACTTTAATAATATATTTTATTTAATCCAAGATTGTTTTAGCATGTAATCAATATAAGCAATTACTGATAAGGTATTTGATCTTTGTTTTACACTGTGTTTCTGAAACTGGTGTGCACGGTAACCCATAGCAGATCTCACTCAGACCACACCTTTCAGGCTCTCGGGGGCCACAGTCGCCCCCCACCCTGCCGAAGGGATAAATCCTGCCTGCTTCTATGTGCCAATGAACCATCTCACCCAAGAGGAGGAAGCAACTGACTCTTCCCCAGTTCACACACACACAATGGCAGATACAAGAACGCCTACTTTCCTGGGCCTTTGCTTAAGAAGCACAATAAAAATAAGCATTGTACATACAACTCATTTTGTGAGCAAGATGCAGCTGCCAGGCCTACAAAAGTTCAGGCGCTTTCTGTGTACACAGACCAAACAAAGGTTGGTTGGCTCCCATTGAACGTTTTCATTTGGGAAAAGTCTCATCACGATGAAGGCATTAAAAATAACATTCATTCCAAATAGTCTGAGACCCCTGGCCTGGTCACAAAAATCACACTTGAAATTAATTAAAATTGCAAAAATACAAGAGATACCTCGACAGCTACTAGGACTGCAGACAAAGAGAATTAATTACCCAGTGGCCCTTCAAACTACCAATACCTCTGGAATCTTAGTCCAGATTCTTTTTCCTTGAAGAAAGGGATTGAAGTAATTAAATGGCATCGTGTGAATTCCATATAACATGGGATGGAAAGAATGGAGAACATGACGTCCGGCCAAGCCTTAAAAAACAGTTGTTCCTTTTGTGGCCCAGGATGACAGGCTGTCTAGTCATCGGTGAGTAAGTGCTGCCGCCCTCTGCAGGACCGAGTGGTCTCTCGGAGGAGTCCCCCCTGAGCTCCAAATCCAAGCCCAGCTCCAGAGGTGCTCCTCCCCACTTCCCTGCCATGCTAATAAACAAACTGGCAACCAACCAACAGTCTTCCCAGCCATGCTTTTACCTACATAAGGAATTATCTGATTAGAAGTGTCTTAGGAGCAATGAACCTTTATAAACTCCAAAGAAATGCATGCGCTCACAGGCAAGCCACAAAAGCACACGTTCAAGTGCCGAGGGAGAAAAGCGTCTCGAGAGAAACCACAGCTCTTCAGCTCAGGGCAGTCACTGTCCCTCCACCAGAGCCAGGACGATCAGCTCAGCTTGGCAGCTGGGAAAGGGGGACAGCCTTGGGTGACTCGGACGGGAAGCGGTGGGGGGAACACCTTGGACAAATAAACTCCACGGGATGAGGCAAAGACAAAAGGCAACAACCAGTCCCGGGCCCCAAGGCATAAGGTAGGAGTTATTTTCCCCAGACATGACATGAGGAAGACTCTCTGGGCTCCGTGGCCCTTGCTGGCCACCTCAGGGCAACTGCTGTGGAAGGGGAAAAACCTTCTGCTTCAGTCACCGCACCCCAGTGGCAAGGGCTCCCCACACGCCTGGGTTAGCAGCAACAGGAGATCGGAGCGCCAGAGGGGTAAAAGATGAAGGTATTCTAGCTTTCTAACCATTTCCATTTTGTTTACGAAATGAAAAATCAATTATGGAGAAACATCTTAATAGAGCAGGTCTACCTACCACAGCAGCCTCGTTTGCACGTATGCACCTCGTGCCCATCACAGTGACCTGTGAAGGCCATCGAGATGTGAGCCTGGCATTTGACCCAGGGCCCCACTGTAAGCTGCGTCACCACATGTGACCCTGGGAAGCCATCTGCTGTGCTCACACCATGAAGTTACAGCATGAGAGGAACAAGACTTGCACAAGTACTGGGGTCCTGGTGACTCTAAAATGGTCAGCAACGAGCTAGCTATTGCCTCAACATAAATTCTCAAAGAAACAACTGGTTCGCCCTCCCTCCTGATAAAACTCCTGGACTTAGAGTATTGCTATATTAATATTAAGCCCCTAAAGTGTTTAGTATTAGCTGGACTGTCTGCCCTGATCTTGTTATTAAGCTGACTCACTGCAAAACTGTGAATTTTCTTGCAGTGAGAAATTAGCAACCATTTAAGAACAGAGCTTGGATAAATCAAGCTGTCTGCAACTCAAAATAGTTCTACCAGTTGGGGCCATTAATATGCTATAGAGAAGGAAAAGAGGGGGAAAAATTGGCTTTCACGGCAGCTAAAGCTCTGGAGACTATGCAGAACATTCTATGCTACAATCAGTCACATTCAGCACTCACAGACCACCCCCACAGTTGCATTCCTTTTGGCCCCTGACGGTGACTTGAGACTGAAAGGAGGGGTGCACTGGGGGCAGGCACAGGGGGTGGCCATCCAGGGCGCTGCCCCTCGCCATTACCTGCGTTGCAGGAGACGGCTTGTCAGTGATCTGCTGAGCAGGAACCTCCCATCTGTGTGCGGGGCCTGTCCCCCAGGGGGCTGTCTATGAGGGGACTTTGCAGACAGCAGAGCCAGCTGGGCTGAAGTCATCAAGAATCTGTCAGCCCTCCCTCTCAACCTGCTGACCCACCACCAGTTAGACATGGCCCTGAATGGCCTGTGGCATAAGTGTGGCCATGTCAATGGAAAGGCCTGGCCCCAGAAATAACAGTGAGCATCTCCCAAGATCACAAAGAGGGAGCCTCGGGCCCGTCCTCTTGGGCACATGCAGTTCCCCAGGGCTGGCAACGGGACCATACACCGTTTCCGATCAAGGGAACCAAGATCTTAAGACAGCCACGAATCCCCACCAAATGAGGTAGTCAACCAATGTAAAATCAGTACCGCAGAAGGTTCACCTTACATGTGAAGCAAACCCCTCAGCAGGGGGCATCCTCAAAATACGGAGCTAACTAGAAATGCATTAAGTCTGTGGTCTTCAAAGTGACTAGAGTCACAGGAAGAGCTAGAAGAGCCACTGCAGGCGTTAACTAGCAAGTGAGGCCGAGCTTGCCATGTGCCAGGTGCTGGGCTCACCCTCACTTCGGTTTCACACAGACTTCCAGCAAGGACCCTGCTCTGTGACAGGGGGCAGTAACAGAGCCGGCACCAGAGGGAATGAGCAACCTGCCACCGGCAAGCAGCAAAGCCACTCACCTGCCATCTAAAGCCTTTGTTCTAATGACCACTCCCCAGCACACAGGACAGGCCTCCTCACCCTGACATTCTTGTATTTTTAATATGATTCGACAGTTTTGAAAAATGTGCAAAGCCAATCTGAATCCCAAACCGTGTAATACCTGATAAGGATTTTTATGAGTTAACAGAGAGATTTTACTCTGCTATGGTATGTATTACACTCTACAAAAGACCTGAATTTCATTCACATGACAGAAAAAAGAGCAATGTTTAGAGGAAAGAAACAAACCCTGCTCTAAATCTGAAGGGTTTCGCACAAGCATCTGTTTCCTTCCCACTCATGTTCCAACACTCTGCACAGCCACGTAGCGACTCTGTGAGAGATCCTCACTTAGATGCTGGTACCCCTTTGGAATTCTGTCCTCAGCATGAGGTTTTGGAAATTTTCATCTGACAGGGCTTGCTCTCTGAGTGCAGAATGTCCTGGGGCAGGCTCAGTAGCACCAGGTGGAGGGAGGTAACATGCATGTAAGATGGGCCCGCTCAGGCAACCAGAGTTGGGAGGAGCAGATGCCCCCATACAGGCCAGATCTGCCCTGTGCTCCTTACAAGAGACAGACAGACATCCCCTCCACACTCCCCATGTGTGAGGACAGATGTCCCTGCTCAAAGCTCAGCTATGTTCCAAACTCTGTGCATCGGGACTGATGACCACCCCCCACACCCCACCCCAACGCAGTGACATGTGATTGCAGAGCCGGAGACATCAAACTACATGCTGAGGTGAGATGACAACAATCCACAGTGTGCAAGATGTGGCAGTGGGAACCTGGGGGGCTCAGCAGAGCACTGGGAGGGCACTGACCGCAGGTGCTCACAGCTGGCCTGGACGGCCAGGTGGCACGGCTGATGCTTCACAGTGAATAATTACATAACTCGAGTCATAGCAGCAGTGGCTCTCCCCTCCCTTTTCCCCATGCTTAGAAGGCTGCAGAGGAAACACTGTTGCACCCGCCAAGCTAGAAGATGCCCCTTGTCTCCCCCAGCCAAAGGCAGTGCACCTGCTTTCTCCCCACCCACACCACCACAGGAAATACCTAATGAGGAGACTGCCCCACCAGGACCCTCAGAGGATGCAAACACTGGCACCTGGTATGTGCCGACAAAGGAAGAGGAGGCACCTCAAGGTGCCTGGCACAGCCTCAGCTGTGGGCTTCGGGTTGGGGTCAGCCAGGAGAGCATGCTGCAGCACCCCACCCCCCAGCCCAGCCAAGGCTGCTCTCAAGCATCCCCCACTGGGCCCCGCCCCCAATACGCTGAACTCCAGAGGATGCTTCTAGAACAGTGCAGGCTCAAACAGCGCCCACCCAGAGGGTGGGCCGCCACAACTACTTTTGGTAAAGACAAGGTGATGCACAAATTTAGCAGCATCAGATGCAGTGTTTGGTACCATGAAGTACCTGAAGGCCTTAAGGGATTTAGACAGCAACTTGGAGTTAGCACTTTCCCCTGCTAGGCATTTTGTCTGTTGAACTGACTTTACAGAACTGATTCAGAGACTCATTCTTCAAGATCCCTGCAAGCACAGCAATTCATCTGAAGAAACTGAGACCAGAGCATGTTCAAATCTGCTTCCCCAAATCATTCAAATGTATTTCCCAAATCGTCATTCAATTGTACTGCCCCGTCATCTAATTCTAATTATCCTGAGTGTCTAGATGTCTGTGCTCTATTAATGTATGTGATAAACATCTGAGGACAGCAACCCCATGGCCACTGCCTGGGTCTACAGTGAGGAGAGCCCGTGGGCTCCACTGCCACACAGAGTGTGCCAAAGGCCCAAGTATGTACAAGAAATTGCTGACACGTGGCACCTGCAGCAGCCCCAGTCCCCCAGTAGACGGATATACCCTTTTAAACGTGTGTGTAGCACTGTCAGACACTGCCCCCGCTGTTGCTCACCTCCCGCCCGGCCCTGCACCCGGAGCTCAGCAACACAGAGCTCCTGCAGTCACACTGTCAGAGAAGGAGGAAAAAGGCTTCACTCAGCATGTTTTGACTTTTAAAGACAAATAAAGGAAGCGCACACATTGAGGCTGTTCAGGTTACAAAAAGCAAAAGCTGCCACGTCACTGGAGTTTCTGGTCTGCGTCACAGCAATGTGGTAAGGGTCATGTGGGGATGACAGGTCTCATGGGTTACTGCAGTGTCATTTTCTTCTTTACACTTTTCTGTATTTTTCTAACATTTCCCTACAGGGAGCATACTTATTCATAAGAAGAAAATATGTGTTTTCTAAACCACTGCAGCAAATCCTAGTTCCCCTAGCATGGTATGGAGCCTCTGGGGATTCCAAACCCACTGTCGCCTTGGTCCCCTCCCCCATGTGAAACATGGCCTGTGCCAGTCTGAATGTATTATGTCCCCCCAAATGCCATTATCTTTGATGTAATCTTGTGTGTGGGGCAGAGGTATTAGTGTTGATTAGATTACAGTTCTTTGAGTGTTTCCACGGAGATGCAACCCGTCCAACTGTAGGTGATAACTCTAATTGGATAATTTCCATGGAGGTGTGGCCCCGCCCATTCAGCATGGACCTTGATTAGTTTACTAGAGCACTATATAAGCTCAGACAGAAGGAGCAAGCTTGCTACAGCCAAGAGAGACAATTTGAAGAATGCACAGGAGCTGAGAGAGGAGCTGCAGATGAGAGACAGTTTGAAGATGGCTGTTGAACACAGACTCTTGCTCCAGAGAAGCTAAGAGAGGACAAACACCCCAAGAGCAACTGAGAGACACATTCTGAAGAGGAGCTTCAGCCTAGAGAGGAACATGCTGGGAGAAAGCCATTTTGAAACCAAAACTTGTAGCAGACGCCAGCCACGTGCCTTCCCAGCTAACAGAGGTTTTCTGGATGCCATTGGCCATCCTCCAGTGAAAGTACCCGATTGTTGATGCCTTACCTTGGACACTTTATGGCCTTAAGACTGTAACTGTGTAACCAAATAAACCCCCTTTATAAAAAGCCAATCCATTTCTGGTGTTTTGCATTCCGGCAGCATTAGCAAACCAGAACATGGACCTACTGCAGGGCCCCCTCCTCCCGTGTGCCCCTCTCCCCCCATTCTCAGGTGCAGCTAATGCCCCACCCTCCTTTACTGACTGAGTTCAGACCTTCCCAGGACTCCAGATGAGTCAGGCAGCAGGCTGGAAGTCAGGGCCAGTGGGATCCAGGCCTCACACTGCACTCAGGAGCCACATGGTCATATCTGGAATTTTGCCTGGGCAGTGAGAGAGCTCACAGGTACCTTTGCTCCAGCCATGGGCCCTTGAGTGCCCAGGGAGCCCATGGCAGCAAGCTCCTCCTGCAAAGCAGTCTGGGGTGGTGGCTCTTCCCCCAATGTTTATTTCAACCCCACTCCTCAACACACACACAGTCCTTGTGCTCTCCAAAGAATACGGTCCTGGCTTTCTATTTCTTTTTCTAGATCTGCCAAAAGCAGGCTGTTCACCAACAAAGGAAAAACGCATGAAAATCAAAATGGGTCAAACGATAGCTTTCTATGACTTCTTGATGCTCTCCAAATCCAAGACAAGGGAGAATCCTGTCTAAAGAGAGGTCCAAGTCACTGCATGTGGGACGCGGACTAGGCTGGCTCACTCAGCCAGCCCAGGATACCACACCAGGCTCAGGGAGTGCTTGTGGTGACCAGCGAGTGACAGACAGAAAACCCCCAAGTAAATATTCACAAGTAAGGTGTGACTTTCTTCTGCAATTCAACTTCTATTTCATTGTGATGGTTTCTGCATCAGACAGTGGGAATGCCCTAGAAGTCAACACCCTTGCTTTCGGGGTGAAGGAGGAAGCCAGAGAAGAGTCGCCCTCCCCAGGTCATGGCCCAGAAGTGAGTGCCGAGATCGGCCAGCTCCTGCTCCAGGGCACATCACAGGATGTATACCTCTATTTAAACGTCAACTTTGGGTGGACGTCGGAAGTTTCCAGGGCAACTTCTGGTTACTAAGGTGCTTTTTATGGTTTAACATTTAGGAAAGACATAGAGTATGACATCAGGAACATTTATTAATAATCCACAAAGTTATTATTAATCTGAACAGATATCACAATAAGTGGCCTGGCTCAGTTCTAGCATATGGTCAGGTATATCAAAGCCATAAATAAAAACCACCTGCCCCCCCAACAAAACAACCTTCGATTATGCTGTGTAATTAACAAATAAAACGATAAGCTGAAAAGGGTCAGAGGAAAGCACAGGGTGATAAGAGAACATGAGGAGAAAAGTTTATCTCATCCCTCCTCCCTGCACTAGCTGCTCATATGATTTTATACTGATAGTTATCTAAGAAACACACACCTGTTGTCTCTCCAAAAGGATAATAACTCATTGAATCCAGGGATAAATAATTTGCTGGGTCAGACATTTACCAAACCCCTGTAACATTTCAAACTGAAGGACATACATACGAATTAAGACAAGCTTCGATTAGAGGTGCCATGGAATTGGGGAATGGGGAAAAACAGACCAGGGAGGTAGGGTTACTGGCAAAGATGAAATAAATGTGTTCGACGGTTTCTAAAATAGAAAGGAAAGAAAATGGAAAAAAAAAACCCAGGACGCTAATCTCTTAAGATAGTTTCATGGCAAGCAGAGAAACTCATCCAAGAGGAAGATCCCAGCTGACTGCCTCATCAGAGCAGGTACCTGCTGAGCAAGAAGGGGTTTAGACGGAGAAGATCTGAGGACTGCACTTGTGAGCCTCAGAAACCGCCTGCTTGCTCAGTCGGTCCTAGGTGGGGAGACACCCCAACCCGAGCCCTGGAGAGCGATGAGTTTCCAGTTAACTTTTTTTCTTCACAACACCAATCAAGTGTTTTTCTGATTTTCCAGCAAATTCACTGACTTCTTGATTGACCTGAACAAATCAATTTGGTAGTTCTTTTTAATTTTTGTGTTTTGTGTTTCTAAATGTGTTCCTAAAACTAAATGCTCAACATAATCAAATAGGTGAAAAAGAACTATCCTCATACAGTCCTTCACATATCCTATGAATCCATGCACACTGCAATAAGCCACGGTGCATCCCTTTCTAGCACAAATTGTAAGAAAAATCCAGCAAGTCTACGGAGAAGCCAAAACTATTTCACTGCTCCTAGTACTGTTAGATTTCTTTAGGAGCTTACACAAGTCCCAGTCCGTACCCCTGAAGTCAGAGACTGCTCTGGGCTGCCTGTGGGTTCCCTGGACCACATGTCCACGTCTGATAAACCACCAGATCAACGTGCTGTTTTTTTTTCATCTAGTCCCTCTCAGTTAAAAGGGGAGGCAGGATGAAAAACATGCCAAATGTAGGCAGAGAAATGGATATTAAGTTCTGTAGAAACTTAAAATGAAATTGAAATGCCTTAGAGAAAAGCCAACTGCCCCTCTTTTCTTTTTCATTCCCAGACCCTGTATCAAATCTGTGATATCCACGGATTTAGTCAACAAAGAGCAGCAGTTCCAGGCAGGAAAAGTTTAACACATCAGACATTAGAAATGATTCAAGGGACTCTGCCAAACCCACGGCAGCGAATCAGATTCCCCAGCCCCCCTCCCCGCCTGCCCTCCACATCCAGGGACAGTCGCCGGCCACAGCTACGCAGCAGACGGGCCTCACCGCAGACCACAGCTCTGCGTCTGCACCCACAGATCCACTCTGGGCACATGGCACGGACACGGACGGCCCCGGGAGAGCAGGGCGGGTCTTCTCACTGACACTCCCAACTGCAATTTAAGATCATGAAGACACCTCATTTCACTGTAATAACTTCAATAGTTTTTGTGACAAAAACCATGGTGGAATGGAGGAGGATTTTCTTGCATTTTTGTTTCTCTAGAAATTTAACTCATTCCTACTTAGGCTTGGGCTTCAACTGCACAGCCAGGGATTCTCTTTAAATATGAAACGTGGGTTTTTACCTCACAAAGACAATCTCTTGTGCAACTAGGTTCTTCCTGCCAGGAAGGAAGACTGAATAGCGGAGTAGTATATTGCCCTTGCCACGTCCACCCAGTCAGCCTGCTCCTGGGAGCTCCTCCCCAGCCCATCACTCAGGGGTCACCGCTTCCTCCCTGGGTGTGCTGCCTGACACAGCTGTTTACTGCCTAGGGCAGGGCGCTGGCCCACTCCACCCCACCGCTCCACCTCGATGCCAGGGGTCCTGACACATGGGGTTTGCTCTCCTCAGTATCGAACCCCACAAGGCTCGCTAAACAGGTGTAGACGGTAACTGTAAGGACCAACCGCATGCATACGTGCGTGCAGGGAAGACGGCGGCCTAAATGGCCACAGAGGACTCTACTCAAAGGTGTCCGTGTGCTCCTCCAACCCCGGCTGGCCCTGGCTTGTAGGTGAAGGGCACATCATTCGTGGGAGCAGAGACTGGATGCTGGAAATTAAAAGGACCCTAACAGACCGTATGGCCAAAATCAGAATTAACAAGTAAAATACTTCTCTTTTCCATCAAAAAAACTTTGTTCCTATTTCAATCTAAATGCAACCGGAGGGCCCAGCAGAGTGTATCTCAACAAATATCTTGATATAAGGATGGGAGTGAGAGAGTCTCAGATTCTATCAGCCAAAAGTCTACAGGAGAAGGAATGAAGGTGGGAGGTATGCAACTAGATGAACGGACCTTGAGGACCATACTTTGAGTGAAATAAACCAGAAATGAGAAGACTAATATTATAATGCCTCATTAATACGGAAACTAACTATAATGTGTGAACTCTGAGAAATTAATCTTACAGCATAGGTTATCAGGGGAAGGCTTATTGTAAAAGTTCCTAGATTGTAAGCCCTTACAGGGGTCACATCTATTCCCGAGTTGTAATGGTTATTTCTAAATTCTGAGATGCTAATCCTTTTGTGTATAACCTGCTAGGTCCCTGGAACTTCAGGTACCTGTGTGACACTTGAAACTCAGAGCCAAAGTTCTGCAGCTATGAAAGTCTGCATTACCTCATACAGCAACTGCTAAAAAAAAGCTGAAAAAGAGATCAGATTTCAATTAGAGACAGGAATGAAATGGTCTTGGTTAGGACTAAGATAAATCAGACTAAAGGGTGAAGGATGATATTGACAATGTTTTAAAACTTCGACTTCTGTATGAGACCATAGGAAGAGATGCTTATTTGGTGCAAAATCTATATTTTTTGTAGCATACTATTTAACTTGTACAGTCAGTTTATTTGAACACCATAATTACATGAAACCTTGAATAGGGAGTGAGATCTTATTGGTTCATACAGGTTAGTGTGATGCCCTGATACATCCCAGAGTAATATGGGAAGAGAATAAAAATATATTTGCAAAGCCCCCTTGAGGGACTGGGGGAAAATGTTGAAATATTAAACTTCCCCTCCTGGGGAATTCCTGATACTCTTGGCAAGCACTGGGGACTACAAATTTGGAAGGTCAAGCCCTCGATCTTGGAGCTTGCCCTTATGAAGCTTGTTACTGCAAAGGAGATACTAAGCCTACTTATAATTGTGCCCAAGAGTCACCCCCAGAGAACCTCTTTTGTTGCTCAGATGTGGCCTCTCTCACACAACTCTGCAAATGAACTCATACCATCCCCCCTATGTGGACATGATTCCCAAGGGTATAAATCTCCCTGGCAACAGGGGACTGGACTCCCGGGAATGAGCCTGGCCCCTGGCATTGTGGGATTGAGAAAGCCTTCTTGATCAAAGGAGGAAACAAAAGGAAACAAAATAGAGTTTCAGTGGCTGAGAGATCTCAAAAAGAGTCGAGAGGTCATTCTGGAGGTTATTCTTATGCATTATATAGATATCCCTTTTTAGTTTTTAGTGTATTCGAATAGCTAGAAGGAAATACCTGAAACTGTTAACTGTAATCCAGTAGCCTTGATTCTTGAAAATGACTGTATAACTGTACAGTGTTTGCAGTGTATCTGTGTAATTGTGAAAACCTTGAGACTGACACTCCCTTCATCCAGTGTATGGACAGATGAGTAAGAAAATAAAGACAAAAAATAAATAAATAATAAGGATGGTAAAGGGTATGGGGAAAAAAAATTCTATGGGCTTTTATAAGCTCTCAGGAGAACAGTCAAGGGAAATCTCAGCTAAGTTTTTGCTGGAAAAGTACTGGGGTTCCTCAAAAGCCCCAAAGCAAACACAATCTGCACCAAGAGCATATCAAAAGGTGCAGTTAGTACCTGTAGTATTTTCCTGTTGCATCTAAAAGAACCATTTTTCGTGTGCTGTCATTACCAAAAGTGACTAAGAAAGAACAGCAGGAAAAAGTGATTAATGATGCAAATTGAAAATACTTCTATGCAAAGACAAAACTTTTTTCTCTCCAAAAGGAAAGGCCTGACTCAACATCATTAGCCATTATTGAAATTCAAATCAAAACCACAATGAAATACTGCTTCAAGCCCAAAAGGATGGCTATTATTTTAAAAATGGAAAATAACAAGTGCTAGAGAGGATGTGGAGAAATTACAACTTGAGTGCACTGTTGGTGGGAATGTAAAATGGGGCAGCCACTGTGGAAGCATATGGCAGTTCCTCAAAAAGTTAAATATAGAATTACCATATGACCTAGCAATCCCACTTCTAAGTATATACCCAAAGAAAATGAAAACGGGATCTCAAACAAATACCTCTACACCGTTGTTTATAGCAGTATTATTCACAATAGCCAAAAGACAGAAACAACCCATGTGCCCATCAACAGATGAATGGATAAACAAAATGTGGCACATACACACAATGGAATAGTATTTGGTCATAAGAAAGAACGAAGTTATGAGACAACCTGCAACATGGAAGAACCTAGAAAACATCATGCTCAGTGAAATAAGCAAGGCACATAAGGCCAAATACTGTATGATATCAGAGACGACTAAGAGATAGAAGTAGATTGAAGGTTCCCAGTGGATGATGAAGGGATGGGGGAAAGAGGTATGTATTGGCAAAAATAAAAATAAATGAAACTAAAGTAGATCAATAAGTTCAGAGGAACTTAGTTATGCCTACACTGACATATGTAATAAGAATTGGTTTCTAAACACAGGTTTCTAAGACATAGAGGCTTTACATCCCTCCTGGTAGAAGAGTGGACTACAACCTAGAAATGGAGCCTGAATCTGACCGAGCCCCCAGCTCCACCTGCCAACTCACAGGGGCAGGGCACAGAGGAGCAGCCTGGGCACCGCCAGGGGCTGCAATCGGTAAGGGCCAAATGGTAAGAATGTGGCAGGGTCAACAACTGTGCTTTTAACAAGTAAATCTCAAAGGAAAAGGAGATGGAGGGGAATACCTATAGATTAAAAGACACTTCAACCAACTGCAATGGATGGGCCTTAGTAGGATCTTGATTTGAACAAACAAGACAACAATGTTTTAAAAGGAGATGGTTGGAGAAATACTAGCACTGACCTGATATGTGATGATGCTAAGGAATTCTTTAAAAAATGTTTAAAGTAAGAATGGTATTGGGGTTACTGGTTTTTAACAGTTCTTATCTTTTATAGATACATACTAAAATATTTACAAACGAATATGATGTATAGGAATTTGCTTCAAAAAAATATAAACCAAGGAAAAGAACAAACCATTGGATTGTCCAGCAATAACAGAGGAAGACAAGTTAAAAGTGTCTATGTCAAATACTGTTTAAATCTCAGCTTCCTGGGCAGGAGGTGGTAAGCCTCTTTAAGAAAGGCAAGCAGGAGAGCAGGCGTGCCCGTGACTGCACGTGCAGGGAGTGGGGCAGCCCCGCCTCGTGGGCTCCACGCTACGGAGCACAGACCTGGGCAGTGGTGCTGCCCTTCCCTGTCAGCCTCCAGCCCAGGGTCTCAGGGAACAAGCACTCCAGGCAGGCATCCCAGGAGCTCCCTCTAGATGAGAAGTAAGGCTACATAGATGGGGAGACGGGAACTGCCTGCCGGGCAGACAAGAAAGCCCTACTACCAGCACTGGCCGGGCACTGTGCAAGACATTACCTGTCTCAGCTCCTGCGTGTCCTCCTCGGAGATGAGCTGCTCGCTTGTCTGCATCTGAACCTGCCTGCCTTCTTCGCTTCCTGAGGAGAACTCCTCGGTGCAAAACGCGGTCCACCATCAGCCCAGATGCTGGAAAGGAAAAGAAAGTCAAACTGGTCCACACACTGACATCTTCTGGAAGGTGCAAGTAAGCTCCAGTGTGGAAGCATGGTCAATACTGTCATAGTTCTCATTAGCCAGACAAGGTCCCCAAGTAGTCTGTAGTCCCCTCAGCCCACCTGGGAGGTGGGTGAGGCCACCCCGACCTCCTGTCCCAGTGGACGCACCAAGACTCCGCAAAGTCCCCGGTGAATGAAGTCTCAGGGCTCCTTTCCAACACTACACTGATCAGCTCCAAGATTCTCAGATTGTGCATCACGGCAAACATCAGGGTCTAAGGCTACCACCGTCTCTCAGAAGAAAGGTCCTTTTTCAAAGCGGGCTGATTTTTCTTTCTGAGAAAAGACTAACGATTGGGGTCACTGAACTCTGATGAAACAGACACACAGCACATTCCCAAGGAAGAGCAGGGAACACTGGAGTTGTGCCACAGAACACTGAGGTTCTAAAGCAAAGTAAATGGCCACACTTGCCACAGCCAAGCAAAGCCCATTCCTGAGTTGCATTGGGGTGGGGTGGAGTGAGTCAGAGTGCTTCACAGTAGTCAGGCGCTTGCCCAGTGGGGGAACGGGTATTTTTGTGGCTTCAGGGTGCCCATTAACCATGGGGCTCAAAGAACACCTGTGAACAGGGCAATCTCACCAAGGCAGGCTGGTGATAAAGAGAACACACAGTGCTAATTGGTGTGGCCGCGGCCGCCTTGCCACATCGGGCCACCTGTCCTTTATTTAAAGAGCAGCGCTGGGCACCTCTTGGCCCAGATAAGGGCATCAATTACAATTGATCATTTGCTTTGCTCCATAAAACATCTGCCTCAGATACTTGGAGGTAGCCAGATTTATTTACTAGGATTTTAGAAAACAGAAAGGGCAGGAAAGCAGAAAGAGCCCTGGGCAGAGTCAGCAGGCTGGAATCCCGATTGGCTCTCTCTCCGGCTTTGGGAGAATGTGGGTCTTGGGGCAGCCAGCCCCAGATGTCCTTCCTGGGGTCCAGAAGGCCGTGAGCAGACCAAAAGAAAAGGTTCAACTGCCACTGCTTTTCATTGTGGCTGGAGCAGCTGCTGAACACACCATCAGGGAACACAGGGAGAGGAGATTCATCTGTAGTAGAAGCTCTTGCTTGGCCGGATCTGACCTGGTCTGCCCCCAACCAAGACAGCCCAACTGTGCAACCTTGACCTTCTTGAGGGAAAAGCATGCAGCCATCTGCACACATGCAAGCAAACACCCCACCGATTCCTAAAAATGGTTCTTAAAAGTAAGCACTCCCTGGGAGTGCCCAGCTGGGCAAAGGAGGAATTATCCTGGCCAGGATACAGCAGGTGAAGAGAACCAGAGAAGGCTTCTTGGGAATTCTCCAGGAGGACCCCGGGCTGGGCCTCCTTCTCTGCGGGGGAGCCTGGCTTGAACTGCCCTCCCCACAGGCCACGGTTCCTCCAAGAGAAGTGGCCCTGCAAGAGCGCAGCCTTCACCCTTCCAATGTGATGTTTCTCTGTGTTAAGGCACGCCCTAAGAATGTTGCAGAGGTCTGAAATGAGTCTCACAAAATGATACCCTGTGAACAGGGCAATCTCACCAAGGAACAAAAGGGCAGGCTGGTGTCTTCTTTTCTATTCTGTTCTTTTTAAACCAAATTGATTTCATGACCAATGTTTGCAAAATACTAATTTCAATATAATCTCCAAAGTCCCATCCTACTCCAACATCCTAAGAGTTTATTAATTAGCACAGAAACTTCCTATAAGCCCATACTCCATGCTGCTTGATCATAAATAATCTGAAATGCCATAAATTAAAATGCTATGTGACAAGAAGCACTCTTCTAAAATTGTCAGTAATAAAACAATGTCAGAGGGCAGGCTGGAACAGTTAGCAGCAGAAACAGGGAATGTTCTATTGGTTATTACCAGCTGAAAGTAGAGACTGATAAATCATCATCGGGGTCGGAGTGACAGAAAAGTCGCACGTCCTCTCCTACAGGAACAGTGGGTCCCCAGGCCTGCAGGGAGCCAGCTCTCGGGGCCTCTCCTGGCTGGACTGAACCTTCCTTTCTCACTTTGTCCCTGGTTCTGAATAGGACTGCACTTCCAGCCACCCTGGCACCCTGTCCCCACATACTGGCCCTTCCCCACCCCCACCCCACACCCTTGTTCACACGCGTGTCTGGATGACCAGCTCTTTGTCGAGACTTTCCTAGTGCTCCAGTCTGACAGACCTCTTCTGCCTGTGACTTTTTGTAAGCAATCATCTTCTCTGAGCCTGGTCTGACAATTAATCTTATGCTGTCTTATAATACCTCCTTTAGTACAGCCTGCTCTCTTCAATTTCCACACCTTTTAATATTAACTTGCCTGTGACCTGATGGTTATTTATCTTACAGCCTCCTCCTAGCTGGGGGCTCTCCCACTGGCACATGCGCTTCCTGAGAGCAAGGTGCACATCTGATTCATACTGCATCCAGCACTCCATTTTGCTGTCATCTTGGTTTTTATTTCAACATCTACAGCTGTATTATATATAGAAAGACATGCTGTTCTAAATTTTTAATAAATGGGATTTTACTTAAACAACCAGAAAGCTCAAAGAGAACATTTTTTCCTTCCTGGATTTTAACTTTAGAAAAACAAGAAAACATATGTCAGGGACTTTTCCCAGAATGAGCCATAGAGCCAACTGGGCTTCCAGCTACTCCACACAGCTTCCTCCATCTTCAGGGCTATGGTGACAGCCGGGATGGCTGACACAGTTGCTTCAACATTTTGGAGTGTCTTCTGATAAAAACGTCATCTGGTTCAGGATAGGATGGTTCTTTTCTCTGCTCTTAAAGCACTAATCTCAGTTAAACAACATAAGTATAAATTGTTCAAGCTGAAGGGAACTTAGAGATGATTTCATTTTCCAGGAATAAGGAAGCTGTCGAGAGGAGGACCCTGGGCTGGTCAGAGGCAGCTCGGGGACCCCGACTCTGGAGTGAACACTCTGCACTGTGCCGTGCTGCAGAAAGCTCCCAAACTCAACCCCCGGGGAGAAGATCAGCATCACTGCATGCTAGTCTACCTTGCATAGGACATGGAACTCCAGCGTTCCTGCAGGCACACAGAAAAGGCCACCCAACCTGGGAAGCACAGGATGTGGCTCACTTATCCTTGCCACGTGACCAAGGCAAACCTCCTTCCTCTCCCTCAGCCTCACACTCCTCAACTGCCAAACAGGGAAAAACCACTCTACCATGGGCAGACCCA